>NC_057813.1:498637379-498853721 GCF_018294505.1 Triticum aestivum
CGTCCGGGAGAAGGACATCAAAAAGCTTCGGGGGGCAGGGTATTTGGCCAAGAGAATCAGCCATCGTCTTTCGACGGCGGGACAAATCGTCCCCACCCCGGAACCCCACGAGAGGGTGGTATTTCTCCCTCATTTTGTCCGCGGGCTAGGGTTTCCCCTCCACCCATTTGTTCGCGGCATCATGTACTATTATGGGATTGATTTTCATGATCTATCGCCCAATTCTTTCCTCAATATCTCGACATTCATCGTCGTGTGTGAGGCCTTTCTCCGCGTCCCCCCGCACTTTGGCTTATGGCTGAAGGTTTTTAATGTGAAGCCCAAGGTAGTGAGTGGCGAGCATGCCGAATGCGGAGGTGACATGGTGAGCAAGATGCCCAACGTCACATGGCCAACAGGTGCTTTCAATGATTCCGTCAAGGAGTGGCAGCAGCAGTGGTTCTACATCACAGAGCCGCGTGGCAAGGGATGGGCCACCACCCTGATAACCCGCAAGTATATGGGATAGTTGTAGCCTCTTTTGATAAGTAAGAGTGTCGAACCCAACGAGGAGCTAAAGGTAGAACAAATACTCTCTCAAGTCCTATCGGCCACTGATACGACTCTATGCACACTTGACGTTCGCTTACCTAGAACAAGTATGAAACTAGAAGTACTTTGTAGGTGTTGTTGGATAGCTTTGCAGGATAATAAAGAAAACGTAAATAAAAGCTAGGGGCTGTTTAGATAAAGATGCCATAAAGTAAATATAGCGAGTGTGGAAAAGTGGTGGTAGGAGTTGTGAAATTGTCCCTATGCAATTGACTATGTTACTAGACCGGTAATCACTATTGCAATTCTATTTGAGGGAGATGCATAAGCTAACATACTTTCTCTACTTGGATCATATGCACTTATGATTGGAACTCTAGCAAGCATCTGCAATTACTAAAGATTTATTAAGGTAAAACCCAGCCATAGCGTTAAAGTATCAAGTCCCCTTTATCCCATACGCAACAATCCCCTTACTCGGGTTCGTGTTTCAGTCACTCACGCAACCCACTATAAGCGAATCATGAACGCATTGCAACACCCTACAACGGGAATCCCTCACGCTTGCGCGACACGGAGGGCACCATAGGACAGCACCAATAATAAAACATGCAACTCAAACCAATCATAGCAATTCATCAATCACCGATAGGACAACAAAAATCTACTCAGACATCATAGGATGGCAACACATCATTGGATAATAATATGAAGCATAAAGCACCATGTTCAAGTAGAGGGTATAGTGGGTTGCGGGAGAGTGAACCGCTGAATATAGACGTGGGAAGGTGATGGAGATGTTGGTGAAGATGGTGGAGGTGTTGGTGTAGATCGCGATGATGATGGCCCCCGGCAGCGCTCCGGCGCCACCGGAAGCAAGGGGGAGAGAGGCCCCCTTCTTCTTCTTCTTCCTTGACCTCCTCCCTAGATGGGAGAAGGGTTTCCCCTCTAGTCCTTGGCTCCCATGGCGTGGGAGGGGCGAGAGCCCCTCCGAGATTGGATCTATCTCTCTATTTCTACGTTTTGGAATTCTGCCCTGGCACTGTTTCCTTTATATCTAGAGATCCGTAACTTCGATTGGATTGAAACCTTTGCCCAGATTGTTTTCCAAAAATTAGCTTTCTTGCGGCCAAAGAAGGGTATCAACCGCCTTACGGGTGGCCCACGAGAGGGTAGGGCACCCCCCTGGAGTGGTGGCGTGGGCCACTCTCGTGGCCACCTCGGGCACCGTTTCACGTTGATTCTTCCTCCCAAAAATCACAAATATTCCAAAATAATTCTCTGTCCATTTTTATCCTTTGGACTCCGTTTGATATTGGGTTTATGTGAAACATAAAACATGCAACAGACAGGAACTGGCACTGGGCACTGGATCAATATGTTAGTCCCAAAAAATAGTATAAAAAGTTGCCAAAAGTATATGAAAGTTGTAGAATATTGGCATGGAACAATCAAAAATTATAGATACGACGGAGACGTATCACGCCCCAGAGTTGAGATCCGACGCCCCCCTGTGGCTTACGTCCTGGCCCAAGAAGGGCCTGGACTGGGCTTCGTCTGACGAGCTATCGGAGCTCCAGACGTGCATCCAAGATATGGAAGAAAAGGACATCAAGCTCGTCAATGTAGTCCAGGTGATGTTAGTTGGCCGGATTCTACCTTGTCAACACCGGGCTTGCAATCTATGGGAGTTCGACCCGGCCAAGCACCATACTTTGTCAGAGCTCTTTGTCTCTTTGCATAAGGACATCTAGAAGGTGCTTTTCAAGTCCGGCAAATCATGGCCGGACTCCGCCGAGGACTGCGGGTACCAACTGTCCCGCCCGGCAAGTTCGGTAAGTGATCGCTTGTTGACAGCTCGTATGTTTCGTTCGCATATTCCTTAAGAAAATGCCTAAAGTGTTCCCCCCTAATTTCCTAGGGCTGGGCAAAGAAGGCGGGGCGGATCTACTATCCGGCCCTGCTACCAGAAGAACCGACGGCCCACTTCTGACGATTATGCTGGTCCCGGCGCCTTACAAGGCACCGAAGAAGAAGGCCGAAAAATGAGGCCAAGAAGACCAGGGGTGGCCTCCGTCGTCGTGGTGCTTCGGACGTAAGATCCAAAGAATCCAATGCCCATTCTTCCTCCGAAGAGGATGAGGAGGAGGAAGGAGATGAATCCCCCATGCGGGGATGAAAGAAAAGGACGACCTCCACATCCTTGGAGGCCGAGCCACCTAAGAGGGGAAAAACTCCTCTACAAGAGGAGTCCACCGGCGCCACCGACAGCAGCCCGGAGTGGGATCCCAGGGCCGGGCCCCTGGTGAACTCGTGAGTATAGAATCCGAACACACTCGTGCGTCCAGACTTGTCAGGGCATCACATTCTAATCTGAGCCGTGCTTTTTTCAGTCCGACGAAGCCCCGCGCCGAACAATCCTCGTCAGAAGATCTGCTGGGTTCGGACGCTATGGAGAGCGGAAGACCCCCGAAGGCCTCCTCCTCCAAACATAGGAATGAAGCTGAGGTTTCATCCCAGAAGGACATAGGCCATGGAAGAGGGGAAAAGGTCACAAAGGCGGCTCCAGGAGGACATACATCAGGGGCCGAACACACGAGAGAGAAAGCTCCCGTGGGCGTCGATGGCGGGGGTCATCTTGAATCCGGACCCCAGCCGGACACGATTCTAGAGACCCATAAGGTCCCCGAGTCAAACAGACGGCCTCCGCCAACTGGAGGAGGTATACCTGATCCACCGGCCGCCTCTGTCCAACCAGAGGTGCCGGATACTTTATTGGCGGCGCTGAAGGGTGCCTCCATCATTGATGAACACCGTGCCCTCATGGGTGCGGTGATTGAGAAGATTTAGTCCGCTAAGAGTGGACTGAATGAATCCTGTATCAGGCTCATAAGAGGCTTTGAGGTATGTTTTATGAGTTTTTTGGGAGAGTGTCATGGTATAGATAGCAGCCCCTGATACACTGTTTGGCGAAAGAATGCACCGGACAGAGGATCAAATATATGTTCGTAGGAACTCGCTTTAATTACATATATCACTTTTTTATAAGCAGACGTCTGTAGCGGCTGCCGCCTCGCATGCTGCGGAAGTATCCGGACTGAGGCATAGTCTGGAGCTGGCCGAAGGAGAACTTGCCCAAGTGAAAAAATAGCTAGAGGATAACCAAGGTATTCAAAAACCTTGTTTATGTTGCACGAAAGGATGAGTGTGCATGATTAAAATATTTTGATAATGTGCTCTAGGGGCGGCGGCCGAAATTGAGGCCCTGAAGAAGGCTGTGGCCGAAGCCAAGAAGAAAGCAGCCGTAGAGCAGGTACTGCGTGAGAAGCACGAGGCCAGAGTTATTGAAGCTGAGCGAGAGCTTCAGGAGGCCGTGGAAAAATGCGAGTCCTTGGAGTAGAGTTTATCAGGGAAAGAATCTGAACTCTCCCACGCTCGCCAAGCCGCCAGCGATGCTCAGGGGGAAACCCAGGGTGCCCTGAAGGAAATTCATGAGGTTAGGAAGATTTCGGCTGGTAAGGCTTTTCCTATTCAAAGCGGGTATATGAGAAAATCAAATTTGATAACTTGAGTTATTGTGTATACAGGGGTATTTGCGGAGCTGCCGCCTAGCATATCTGATGCCGCCCAATTCTGCCGAGCTAAAGGGGGGAATACTACGGATAAGATCTTCTGGATGCAGTATCTGGCACCAAATTATCCGGTGCCTTTCTCCGATCAGCTGAAGCAGCTGATCGAGATGCATAAGGCGGCCGAGTTAGCCATGAAGGATTTAATTATCCGGCTGTGGCCTACTAAGCCGATTCCGAGTAGCTACTTCAGGCTCGTGAAGCGGCTTGTAAGTGCCTGCCCTCGACTCGAAGTCATCAAGCGGTCGGTCTGCATAGAAGGTGCACGAATGGCCTTCGCCCGTGCCAAGGTGCATTGGGGGAAGATGGATGCAGAAAAGCTAATGACCGAGGGACCGCCGGAGGGGAAGGAGCACCGCAAGCCCAAACTGTATTATGAAGGTGTCTTGAAAGGAGCCCGCCTTGCGGCGGAGCAATGCACCAAGGACATTATATTTCCATGAATATAGTCATGTTCGTCCTTTGTAATATTTGAACAAGATCATTCTTATCATCTATTGCTTGTTGTTTGAAAGTTTTTCCTCCTGTGCGGCCGTTTTATATATTAATCCTGAGAGTCGGCCAGTCGTCGGCTTCCTCCCCCACGTAGTGAGTACAGGGGTGTTCGGGATAAACCTGAGCACTCTTTATCCCAGTTTTGGGTCCCTAAAGGAGGTGTTCAGCACAACGAACCAGGCAATCATACTATAGGGCTTTATCACTCTCACTTAGCCATAGGAGTTTTTTCGAGGAAGGTAGGCGCAGCCCCTGGTGTTCGGAAGACTGCACGAGGGGCTCTATAAGCGCCTGATCGGTAAAGGCTGATCCGTCGCATCTGCATTTGTTATGGCATTATGCGGAAGAAATCCTTAAAGATTTTAGAACCTCTCGAACAGCTGACCAGCTCTCGCTACATCACGACAGTCAGTTTTCGTCTTTCTCTACTAAGGTGCTCGTCCAGAAGAACCGGGACACAATCGCAGTAGTTCTCCCAGTGCTACCTTAGCCGATATAGTGGAATGCAAGTTACCAAAACATAGGAGCCGGGCAAACCCAACTATTGACCCAAGACATGATTCGGAGCTGATGCATATAATGCTATAAGTTCGGGGTGCCGAACTACCGTGAAGGTGTTCGGACTTTTTTGCCGTAGTATGGGCATGATGAAGCCCCTAGCATATTAAGGCATATCGCGATAAGCAACCGCCTTTTAACAAAAGAATTGTAAATAAGAAATAGCAGTAGATGGACATCACATAAATCCACATGTTGTATTTGAATGATATGTTAATGCGTATAAGTACAAAATGATGTGATAAAAGGAAATATGATTGCGGAACCTGCTGATACCAGGCGTGGGGAAATTATGTTTGGATCCGGGGTATAGCCGGATGATCGTAGAGGGGAATATCTATAGATTCCCTTACACACTCGAACTGTTTCCACGCCATCCATCCTGGCCTACGTAAAGGTGAACCTGCAAGGAAAATGCAAGAAATGGTTTTGTGCCGCCTGGAGGTTGAGCCGTCGTATGTGGCTTGTATTATATTTTTCCGGAGTGCTTTTAATTAAGCTCCGGGTGAGCCGGGCTATCCTGCCTCGCAGTAGTTCGGACTCCATTGATGGTGTCCGGGAGGTTGGTCTTCGACTTGAGGTTTGGCTGGAAGGTGCCATCCGTTGTTCTTGCTGTTAAAGCAGTGGTAGACTATTCGGTAGTGTGGGGGAGTTCTTACTTGCCATCAACCGCGATGACACCGCGTGGACCGGGCATCTTTAATTTACAGTAGGCATAATGTGGCACCGCGTTGAACCGAGCAAACGCGGTTTGTCCGAGCAGTGCCTGATGGTCACTCCAGAAGGGGACGATGTTGAAGACTAAGTCTTCGGTACGGTGATTGTCCGGAGATCCGAAGACCACTTCCAGTGTGATTGAGCCCATGCAACAGGCCTCTACACTTGGTATGACACCATTGAAGGTGGTTTTTGTGGGCTTAATCCTTGAGGGGTTGATGCCCATTTTGCACACTGTATCCTGGTATAGCAGGTTCGGGCTGCTACCTCCGTCCATAAGGACTTGTGTGAGGTGGAATCCGTTAATGATGGGGTCGAGGACCAGTGCGGCCGTACTGCCAGGATGGATATTGGTAGGATGGTCCCTATGATCGAAAGTGATCGGGCAAGAGGACCATGGGTTAAACTTTGGGTCGATTTTATAGACTTCCTTAGTGCACATTTCCACTTGGGGCTGTGGCTTGCGCATATCATATTCACTGTTTTCACCTGGGGGGGGGGATTTCTTCTGTCCTCCTGTATTCGGTGATCAGGGCTCCTTGTCGTCATCGTTGTGAGACCCCTTCCCCTTGTTTTCAGCATCCGACCTGCCGGCTTGTCTGAAGACCCAGCACTCTCTATTGGTGTGGTTGGCTGGTGTTCCTGGGGTGCCATGAATTTGGCATGGACGGTCGAGTATGCGGTCCAAACTGGACGGGCCTAAATTGTTTTTGTTGAATGGCTTCTTCCGCTGACCGAACTTGGAGCCACTGAATCCGGCATTGACTGACATGTCTTTGGTACTATCACCGTTTTTGCGGCGCTTGTGTTTGTTGCGCCGTGGTTTGTCATTGCTATCCTTGGCTTTCGATGTGCCATGATTGCTTGCTGTATTGTTGCTACGAGCCAACCAACTATTCTCGCCCGCGCAAAAGCGGGTCATGAGTGTTGTGAGGGCTGCAATGGACTTTGGCTTTTCCTGGCCGAGATGTCGGGCAAGCCACTCATCATGGATGTTATGCTTAAAGGCCGCTAGGGCTTCGGCATCTGGACAGTCGACAATTTGATTCTTTTTTGTTAGGAACCGGGTCCAAAATTTCCTGGCTGACTCTCTGGGCTGCTGAGTTATGTGACTTAGATCATCAGCATCCGGTGGTCGCACATAAGTGCCCTGGAAGTTGTCAAGAAATGCATCTGCCAGGTTCTCCCAACTCCCGATGTAGTTTGCCGGCAAGCTATTCAGCCAATGCCGAGCCGGTCCCTTTAGTTTTAGTGGGAGGTACTTGATGGCGTGTAGATCATCTCCGCGGGACATGTGAATGTGGAGGAAAAAATCTTCTATCCGTACCGCGGGGTTTGTGGTACCATCGTATTGAAGGAAATATGCCCTAGAGGCAACAATAAAGTTATTATTTATTTCCTTATAATCATGATAAATGTTTATTATTCATGCTAGAATTGTATTAACCGGAAACATAATACATGTGTGAATACATAGACAAACAAAGTGTCACTAGTATGCCTCTACTTGACTAGCTCGTTAATCAAAGATGGTCATGTTTCCTGACCATGAACAAAGAGTTGTTATTTGATTAACGAGGTCACATCATTAGTTGAATGATCTGATTGACATGACCCATTCCATTAGCTTAGCACCCGATCGTTTAGTATGTTGCTATTGCTTTCTTCATGACTTATACATGTTCCTATGACTATGAGATTATGCAACTCCCGTTTACCGGAGGAACACTTTGGGTGCTACCAAACGTCACAACGTAACTGGGTGATTATAAAGGAGCATTACAGGTGTCTCCAAAGGTAGATGTTGGGTTGGCATATTTCGAGATTAGGATTTGTCACTCTGATTGTCGGAGAGGTATCTCTGGGCCCTCTCGGTAACGCACATCACATAAGCCTTGCAAGCATTACAACTAATATGTTAGTTGTGAGATGATGTATTACGGAACGAGTAAAGAGACTTGCCGGTAACGAGATTGAGCTAGGTATTGGATACCGACGATCGAATCTCGGGCAAGTAACGTACCGATGACAAAGGGAACAACGTATGTTGTTATGCGGTCTGACCGATAAAGATCTTCATAGAATATGTAGGAGCCAATATGGGCATCCAGGTCCCGCTATTGGTTATTGACCGGAGACGTGTCTCGGTCATGTCTACATTGTTCTCGAACCCGTAGGGTCCGCACGCTTAAGGTTACGATAACAGTTACATTATGATTTTATGCATTTTGATGTACCGAAGGTTGTTCAGAGTCCCGGATGTGATCACGGACATGACGAGGAGTCTCGAAATGGTCGAGACGTAAAGATTGATATATTGGAAGCCTATGTTTGGACATCGGAAGTGTTCCGGGTGAAATCGGGATTTTACCGGGTTACCGGGATGTTACCGGAACCACCCGGGAGCCATATGGGCCTTCATGGGCCTTAATGGAAAGGAGAAAGGGGCAGCCCAAGGGGGCTGTGCACCTGCCCCCTCCCCTAGTCCTATTAGGACTAGGAGAGGTGGCCGGCCACCCCTCTCCCTCTTTCCCCTTCGAGGAATCCTAGTTGGACTAGGATTGGGGGGGGGGAATCCTACTCCCAGAGGGAGTAGGACTCTCCTGCGCCTCCCCTCCTTGGCCGGCCAGCCCTCCCCCTTGGCTCCTTTATATACGGAGGCAGGGGACACCCTAGAACACACAAGTTGATCCACGTGATCTATTCCTTAGCCGTGTGCGGTGCCCCCTGCCACCATATTCCTCGATAATACTGTAGCGGAGTTTAGGCGAAGCCCTGCTGCTGTAGTTCATCAAGATCGTCACCATGCCGTCGTGCTGACGGAACTCTTCCCCGACACTTTGCTGGATCGGAGTCCGGGGATCGTCATCGAGCTGAACGTGTGCTCGAACTCGGAGGTGCCGTAGTTTCGGTGCTTGATCGGTTGGATCGTGAAGACGGACGACTACTTCCTCTACGTCGTGTCATCGCTTCCGCAGTCGGTCTGCATTGGGTACGTAGACAACACTCTCCCCCTCATTGCTATGCATCACATGATCTTGCGTGTGCGTAGGAAATTTTTTGAAATTACTACGAAACCCAACAGTGGCATCCGAGCCCAGGTTATTTATGTTGATGTTATATGCACGAGTAGAACACAAGTGAGTTGTGGACGATACAAGTCATACTGCCTACCAACATGTCATACTTTGGTTCGGCGGTATTGTTGGACGAGACGACCCGGACCAACCTTACGCGTACGCTTACGCGAGACCGGTTCCCTCGACGTGCTTTGCACATAGATGGCTTGCAGGCGACTGTCTCTCCAACTTTAGTTGAACCAAGTATGGCTACGCCCGGTCCTTGCGAAGGTTAAAACGGAGTCTATTTGACAAACTATCGTTGTGGTTTTGATGCGTAGGTGAGATTGGTTCTTACTTAAGCCCGTAGCAGCCACGTAAAACTTGCAACAACAAAGTAGAGGACGTCTAACTTGTTTTTGCAGGGCATGTTGTGATGTGATATGGTCAAGGCATGATGCTGAATTTTATTGTATGAGATGATCATGTTTTGTAACCAAGTTATCGGCAACTGGCAGGAGCCATATGGTTGTCGCTTTATTGTATGCAATGCAATCGCGATGTAATGCTTTACTTTATTACTAAATGGTAGTGATAGTCGTGGAAGCATAAGATTGGCGAGACGACAACGATGCTACGATGGAGATCAAGGTGTTCCGCCGGTGACGATGGTGATCATGACGGTGCTTCGGAGATGGAGATCACAAGCAGAAGATGATGATGGCCATATCATATCACTTATATTGATTGCATGTGATGTTTATCTTTTTATGCATCTTATCTTTCTTTGATTGACGGTAGCATTATAAGATGATCTCTCACTAAATTATCAAGAAGTGCTCTCCCTGAGTATGCACCGTTGCCAAAGTTCGTCGTGCCCAGACACCACGTGATGATCGGGTGTGATAAGCTCTACGTCCATCTACAACGGGTGCAAGCCAGTTTTGCACACGCAGAATACTCAGGTTAAACTTGACGAGCCTAGCATATGCAGATATGGCCTCGGAACACGGAGACCGAAAGGTCGAGCGTGAATCATATAGTAGATATGATCAACATAAACGATGTTCACCATTGAAAGCTACTCCATCTCACGTGATGATCGGTTATGGTTTAGTTGATTTGGATCACGTAATCACTTAGAAGATTAGAGGGATGTCTATCTATGTAGGAGTTCTTAAGTAATATGATTAATTGAACTTAAATTTATCATGAACTTAGTACCTGATAGTATCTTGCTTGTTTATGTTGATTGTAGATAGATGGCTCGTGCTGTTGTTCCGTTGAATTTTAATGCGTTCCTTGAGAAACAAAGTTGAAAGATGATGGTAGCAATTACACGGACTGGGTCCGTAACTTGAGGATTATCCTCATTGCTGCATAGAAGAATTACGTCCTGGAAGCACCGCTGGGTGCCAGGACTGCTGCTGGAGCAACACCAGATGTTATGAACGTCTGGCAGAGCAAAGCTGATGACTACTCGGTAGTTCAGTGTGCCATGCTTTACGGCTTAGAATCAGGACTTCAACGACGTTTTGAACGTCATGGAGCATATGAGATGTTCCAGGAGTTGAAGTTAATATTTCAAGCAAATGCCCGAATTGAGAGATATGAAGTCTCCAATAAGTTCTATAGCTGCAAGATGGAGGAGAACAGTTCTGTCAGTGAGCATATACTCAAAATGTCTGGGTATAATAATCACTTGATTCAATTGGGAGTTAATCTTCCGGATGATTGCGTCATTGACAGAATTCTCCAATCACTGCCACCAAGCTACAAGAGCTTCGTGATGAACTATAATATGCAAGGGATGAACAAGACTATTCCCGAGCTCTTCGCAATGCTGAAAGCTGTGGAGGTAGAAATCAAAAAGGAGCATCAAGTGTTGATGGTTAACAAAACCACTAGTTTCAAGAAAAAGGGCAAAGGGAAGAAGAAGGGGAACTTCAAGAAGAACGGCAAGCAAGTTGCTGCTCAGGAGAAGAAACCCAAGTCTGGACCTAAGCCTGAAACTGAGTGCTTCTACTGCAAGCAGACTGGTCACTGGAAGCGGAACTGCCCCAAGTATTTGGCGGATAAGAAGGATGGCAAGGTGAATAAAGGTATATGTGATATACATGTTATTGATGTGTACCTTACTAGAGCTCGCAGTAGCACCTGGGTATTTGATACTGGTTCTGTTGCTAATATTTGCAACTCGAAACAGGGACTACGGAATAAGCAGGCACTGGCAAAGGACGAGGTGACGATGCGCGTGGGAAACGGTTCCAAAGTCGATGTGATCGCGGTCGGCACGCTACCTCTACATCTACCTTCGGGATTAATATTAGACCTAAATAATTGTTATTTGGTGCCAGCGTTGAGCATGAACATTATATCTGGATCTTGTTTAATGCGAGACGGTTATTCATTTAAATCAAAGAATAATGGTTGTTCTATTTATATGAATAATATCTTTTATGGTCATGCACCCTTGAAGAGTGGTCTATTCTTATTGAATCTCGATAGTAGTAATACACATATTCATAATGTTGAAGCCAAAAGATGCAGAGTTGATAATGGAAGTGCAACTTATTTGTGGCACTGTCGTTTAGGTCATATCGGTATAAAGCGCATGAAGAAACTCCATACTGATGGACTTTTGGAACCACTTGATTATGAATCACTTGGTACTTGCGAACCGTGCCTCATGGGCAAGATGACTAAAACACCGTTCTCCGGTACTATGGAGAGAGCAACAGATTTGTTGGAAATCATACATATCGATGTATGTGGTCCGATGAATATTGAGGCTCGTGGCGGATATCGTTATTTTCTCACCTTCACAGATGATTTAAGCAGATATGGGTATATCTACTTAATGAAACATAAGTCTGAAACATTTGAAAAGTTCAAAGAATTTCAGAGTGAAGTTGAAAATCATCGTAACAAGAAAATAAAGTTTCTACGATCTGATCGTGGAGGAGAATATTTGAGTTACGAGTTTGGTGTACATTTGAAAAATTGTGGAATAGTTTCGCAACTCACGCCACCTGGAACACCACAGCGTAATGGTGTGTCCGAACGTCGTAATCGTACTTTACTAGATATGGTACGATCTATGATGTCTCTTACTGATTTACCGCTATCGTTTTGGGGTTATGCTCTAGAGACGGCCGCATTCACGTTAAATAGGGCACCATCAAAATCCATTGAGACGACGCCTTATAAACTGTGGTTTGGCAAGAAACCAAAGTTGTCGTTTCTTAAAGTTTGGGGCTGCGATGCTTATGTGAAAAAGCTTCAACCTGATAAGCTCGAACCCAAATCGGAGAAGTGTGTCTTCATAGGATACCCAAAGGAAACTGTTGGCTACACCTTCTATCACAGATCCGAAGGCAAGACATTCGTTGCTAAGAATGGAGCCTTTCTAGAGAAGGAGTTTCTCTCGAAAGAAGTGAGTGGGAGGAAAGTAGAACTTGACGAGGTAACTGTACCTGCTCCCTTACTGGAAAGTAGTTCATCACAGAAAACTGTTTCAGTGACACCTACACCAGTTAGTGAGGAAGCCAATGATAATGATCATGAAACTTCAGATCAAGATACTACTGAACCTCGTAGATCAACCAGAGTAAGATCCGCGCCAGAGTGGTACGGTAATCCTGTTCTGGAAGTCATGCTACTAGATCATGATGAACCTACGAAACTATGAAGAAGCGAATGGTGAGCCCAGATTCCGCAAAGTGGCTTGAAGCCATGAAATCTGAGATGGGATCCATGTATGAGAACAAAGTATGGACTTTGGTTGACTTGCCCGATGATCGGCAAGCAATTGAGAATAAATGGATCTTTAAGAAGAAGACTGACGCTGATGGTAATGTTACTGTCTACAAAGCTCGACTTGTCGCAAAAGGTTTTCGGCAAGTTCAAGGGATTGACTACGATGAGACCTTCTCACCCGTAGCGATGCTTAAGTCCGTCCGAATCATGTTAGCGATTGCCGCATTTTATGATTATGAAATTTGGCAGATGGATGTCAAAACTGCATTCCTGAATGGATTTCTGGAAGAAGAGTTGTATATGATGCAACCGGAAGGTTTTGTCGATCCAAAGGGAGCTAACAAAGTGTGCAAGCTCCAGCGATCCATTTATGGACTGGTGCAAGCCTCTCGGAGTTGGAATAAACGTTTTGATAGTGTGATCAAAGCATTTGGTTTTATACAGACTTTCAGAGAAGCCTGTATTTACAAGAAAGTGAGTGGGAGCTCTGTAGCATTTCTGATATTATATGTGGATGACATATTGCTGATTGGAAATGATATAGAATTTCTGGATAGCATAAAGGGATACTTGAATAAAAGTTTTTCAATGAAAGACCTCGGTGAAGCTGCTTACATATTAGGCATTAAGATCTATAGAGATAGATCAAGACGCTTAATTGGACTTTCACAAAGCACATACCTTGACAAAATTTTGAAGAAGTTCAAAATGGATCAAGCAAAGAAAGGGTTCTTGCCTGTGTTACAAGGTGTGAAGTTGAGTAAGACTCAATGCCTGACCACTGCAGAAGATAGAGAGAATATGAAAGATGTTCCCTATGCATCAGCCATAGGATCTATCATGTATGCAATGCTGTGTACCAGACCTGATGTGTGCCTTGCTATAAGTTTAGCAGGGAGGTACCAAAGTATTCCAGGAGTGGATCACTGGACAGCGGTCAAGAACATCCTGAAATACCTGAAAAGGACTAAGGATATGTTTCTCGTATATGGAGGTGACAAAGAGCTCACCATAAAAGGTTACGTTGGTGCAAGCTTTGACACTGATCCGGACGATTCTAAATCGCAAACCGGATACGTGTTTACATTAAACGGTGGAGCTATCAGTTGGTGCAGTTCTAAACAAAGCGTTGTAGCGGGATCTACATGTGAAGCGGAGTACATAGCTGCTTCGGAAGCAGCGAACGAAGGAGTCTGGATGAAGGAGTTCGTATCCGATCTAGGTGTCATACCTAATGCATCGGGTCCAATGAAAATCTTTTGTGACAATACTGGTGCAATTGCCTTGGCAAAGGAATCCAGATTTCACAAAAGGACCAAACACATCAAGAGACGCTTCAACTCCATCCGGGATCTAGTCCAGGTGGGAGACATAGAGATTTGCAAGATACATACGGATCTGAATGTTGCAGACCCGTTGACTAAGCCTCTTCCACGAGCAAAACATGATCAGCACCAAGGCTCCATGGGTGTTAGATTCATTACAGTGTAATCTAGATTATTGACTCTAGTGCAAGTGGGAGACTGAAGGAAATATGCCCTAGAGGCAATAATAAAGTTATTATTTATTTCCTTATAATCATGATAAATGTTTATTATTCATGCTAGAATTGTATTAACCGGAAACATAATACATGTGTGAATACATAGACAAACAAAGTGTCACTAGTATGCCTCTACTTGACTAGCTCGTTAATCAAAGATGGTCATGTTTCCTGACCATGAACAAAGAGTTGTTATTTGATTAACGAGGTCACATCATTAGTTGAATGATCCGATTGACATGACCCATTCCATTAGCTTAGCACCCGATCGTTTAGTATGTTGCTATTGCTTTCTTCATGACTTATACATGTTCCTATGACTATGAGATTATGCAACTCCCGTTTACCGGAGGAACACTTTGGGTGCTACCAAACGTCACAACGTAACTGGGTGATTATAAAGGAGCATTACAGGTGTCTCCAAAGGTAGATGTTGGGTTGGCGTATTTCGAGATTAGGATTTGTCACTCGGATTGTCGGAGAGGTATCTCTGGGCCCTCTCGGTAATGCACATCACATAAGCCTTGCAAGCATTACAACTAATATGTTAGTTGTGAGGTGATGTATTACGGAACGAGTAAAGAGACTTGCCGGTAACGAGATTGAGCTAGGTATTGGATACCGACGATCGAATCTCGGGCAAGTAACGTACCGATGACAAAGGGAACAACGTATGTTGTTATGCGGTCTGGCCGATAAAGATCTTCGTAGAATATGTAGGAGCCAATATGGGCATCCAGGTCCCGCTATTGGTTATTGACCGGAGACGTGTCTCGGTCATGTCTACATTGTTCTCGAACCCGTAGGGTCCGCACGCTTAAGGTTACGATGACAGTTACATTACGAGTTTATGCATTTTGATGTACCGAAGGTTGTTCGGAGTCCCGGATGTGATCACGGACATGACGAGGAGTCTCGAAATGGTCGAGACGTAAAGATTGATATATTGGAAGCCTATGTTTGGACATCGGAAGTGTTCCGGGTGAAATCGGGATTTTACCAGGTTACCGGGAGGTTACCGGAACCCCCCGGGAGCCATATGGGCCTTCATGGGCCTTAGTGGAAAGGAGAAAGGGCAGCCCAAGGGGGCTGCGCACCTCCCCCCTCCCCTAGTCCTATTAGGACTAGGAGAGGTGGCCGGCCACCCCTCTCCCTCTTTCCCCTTCGAGGAATCCTAGTTGGACTAGGATTGGGGGGGGGGGAATCCTACTCCCAGAGGGAGTAGGACTCTCCTGCGCCTCCCCTCCTTTGCCGGCCAGCCCTCCCCCTTGGCTCCTTTATATACGGAGGCCGGGGACACCCGAGAACACACAAGTTGATCCACGTGATCTATTCCTTAGCCGTGTGCGGTGCCCCCTGCCACCATATTCCTCGATAATACTGTAGCGGAGTTTAGGCGAAGCCCTGCTGTTGTAGTTCATCAAGATCGTCACCACGCCGTCGTGCTGACGGAACTCTTCCCCGACACTTTGCTGGATCGGAGTCCGGGGAACGTCATCGAGCTGAACGTGTGCTAAAACTCGGAGGTGCCGTAGTTTCGGTGCTTGATCGGTTGGATCGTGAAGACGTACGACTACTTCCTCTACGTCGTGTCATCGCTTCCGCAGTCGGTCTGCGTTGGGTACGTAGACAACACTCTCCCCCTCGTTGCTATGCATCACATGATCTTGCGTGTGCGTAGGAAATTTTTTGAAATTACTACGAAACCCAACACATATGATTCAATGTTCACGGGTTTAAACCCTTCCGGGAATTCATGATCCATTACTTCATCAGTGAAGCATAGGGGATGTGCGGTGCCTCTCTGCCGGGCTTCATTGTATTCGGCCCGGCCGGATTTGCTAGTGTATCCGTTGTGACGATCCTTGTCACGCGTTGGGGCGTGCCCCCGTGATCCGTAGATTGATCTTGACTGTCCTGCTTTGTTTTCCAATACATATCGCGGGTCCTTCGTGTAGCCCCAGGCCTTAGTATTATTGTTTGATTGGCGACGGGGTGTGGTCTGGACTTTGGGCTGGTATGCCGCTTTTTCTCGGCCACAGAGTGGTCGGTCAGCCGCATCATGCGCTCGTAGTGTGGGGTTTAAAGCCTCCTCCTCGAGTTGAGGTAGCATCCTGCGCTTTGGGTAGCTTTTTCTAGGGCACTCGAGTCCGTATTCCTCGGCAGCCAGGACCTCGGTCCATCTATCAGTTAATAGATCTTGATCAACTTGAAGCTGTTGCTGCTTTTTCTTCAGGCCTTTTGCAGTGGCTATAAGCCGGCGTTTGAAGCGCTCCTGCTCGACGGGATCCTAAGGCACGATGAATTCTTCGTCACCAAGGCTCACTTCGTCTTCGGAGAGAGGCATGTAATTATCATCATCTGATTCTCCATTAGTTGCTTGTTCTTTAGCGCTAGCTTACCCATCCTCTTTCTCGGTCTGCTCGAAGCCTGGCTGGGCGGGATTGTCTTTGTCGTCGGCACCATCCGGATTGTTATCTCTTGTGCCGGTATCATTATTTTTACTATGGCGGGGCTTGGAGTGGCGCTGATGACGCCGGTGTCTAGATTGTTTCTCCAAGGGGTTACCTTCTGTTGCCTCGTCGCCTTTGTTTTCTTTAGGGGTGCCCACCATATAAATATCATATGATGAGGTAGCTGTCTAGCGCCCTATAGGCGGTGGTTCCTGTTCTTCTCCAGCATCGCCGTCCATACCGTCGATGTCTTCAGAGTCGAAGTCAAGCACGTCGGTTAAGTCATCGACAGTGGCTATGAAGTGGGTGGTGGGTGGGGGACGAATTTCTTCGTTGTCTGCTCCCCACTCAAGCCGTATAGTTCGGCCAAGAATCTCCTGACAAGGAAAGAGACCTTAATGAGTTTAGCACGTCACACAAGGGCGAGTGCTGAAAGATATCCGCGGCGGTGAACTCCATGATGGGTGCCCAATCGGATTCAATAGGCACGGACGCACGCGGTTCGGATCCTGTAGCCGAAGACGAGTCCGAGGGTCCGATGACACCACTCTAACAGGAGGTGGAATCAGTGTTTGGCTCCAACGCCAATGAGTGTGCGGCTTTCGTGGCGGGGTCCATCCACCCACCCTCGAAAGGCACAATCTGCCCCGAATTGATTCCCGGCGCCCCCGCAGGCGCGATCACCCGAATACTGTCCGATGGCAGATCAAAGTCATGCCCGTCGTGACTGTTCTGTGCACCTGTCCTGGGCTCTAATCCATCGAAGATCAAGTCTCCACGGATGTCGGCGGTATAGTTTAAGCTTCCAAACCTGACCTGATGGCCAGGGGTGTAGCTATCGATCTGCTCCAGATGGCCAAGCGAGTTGGCCCAAAGTACGAAGCCACCGAATACGAAGATCTGTCCGGGAAAGAAAACCTCCCCCTGTACCTCATCGTTGATGATGATCGAAGGATCCATCAAGCCTTACAGCGACAACACAGTGGAACTCTCAATGAAAGCACCAATGTCGGTGTCAAAACTGGCGGATCTCGGGTAGGGTGTCCCGAACTATGCGTCTAAGGCTAATGGTAATAGGAGGCAGGGGACACGATGTTTTACCCAGGTTCGGGCCCTCTCGATGGAGGTAATACCCTACTTCCTGCTTGATTGATATTGATGATATGAGTATTTTAAGAGTTGATCTACCACGAGATCATAGAGGCTAAACCCTACAAGGTAGCCTATGATTATGACTGTTCTTGTCCTACGGACTAAACCCTCCGGTTTATATAGACACCGGAGAGGGCTAGGGTTACATAGAGTCGGTTATAGAGAAGGAAATCTACATATCCGAATATCCAAGCTTGCCTTCCACGCAAAGGAGAGTCACATCCGGACACGGGACGAAGTCTTCAATCTTATATCTTCATAGTCCAACAGTCCGGCTGTCCGAGGACCCCTTAATCCAGGACTCCCTCAGCAGGGATGACACTGTCCATGACTCAGTCGCAGGTAGACCCCGTGTTGACACCCCAACCAGAAGTCAGCATAGGGCTCCCTGTGAGTTCATCAGTAGGCCCCACCACGACGACTGCGCTCCCACGGGGCACCACATCAATGCTACCCCCAATAATAGGGTATGCCCTGAACTATCTCACAACCCGCATCAGCGCCACCGACCCTATGTTGAGAACGCTCGAAGCCATACACATCTCCCAGCTTAACGCATAGCTCGTGCTTCAGCAAAAGGCATTGGAGGCCTCCGCGCTGAAGCCCGATGGAACAAGACGATGACACTAGAGCGACTGCGTCGGCCACGTCTCCAACCATAGAACCTCCTCAATGACCTCGTCAGCCGAGGTCAGGTGCAAGGAGCCGACTTTAAAGAACCAATGTCGGAGCCCGCTATGCTTCCACCACCAACCCTGGCCTGTGGCCTCTAGGCAGCGACCGCGCTGGTAGATCGACTATGAACCACGCTAGGGGATCCCAAACTCCTGGCCGACCTCACCCACGTGCTCTACTGGATGTTGTACACTAAAGAAACGCTCCCGTGATGATACGTGTTTATTATAGTAGGTCACATTTTCTATCATGCATGTACATCCATGACGATTTTATGATAAAATCAAGATAGTCATTCCTATGCTGTCGTAGAAGTGTTCCATGACAATACTTAAATTATCATCACAGAAGTATCCATTTCCATGACAATAAATGGCGCATCATTGAAGTGTTTTCGTTAAGGGTAACCGACATGTAGCATCCACCATAACGGGTCGTCATTAAGCTATCGAGTCTAGTTTTGGACCAGCTAACCCATCAACAGCAACGACCAATTGCGATTTTCCACGTGTAAAATTCTCATTGGCCGAAGGAACCACGTGTCAGCTCTGCGTCGGGACATATGTCATCCAGCGAATGGACGGGACGCGCCTATGATACGTCGACACATGGCTCGGAACAATAGTGGCCCATTTAGGTTAAAAGGCTGGCCCGTTTGACTTGGTAAAAAGTTAGCGGGCCGACCCATTTGACTTAGTCAACAGGTAGTGGGCCAACCCACGGAAAGCCTGTTAATGGCTTGTTCGCATATAGCCCATTTACAGCCCGCTAACTCACGGCCCATTATGGCCTATCTGAATTAGGCCTAGTAGCGTCATGTGAGCCATCCAATATGATTCTAGCCCGTTGTAACTTTCGGCCCATGGATGGCCCATGATAGGCCCATACGAGGCTCTTTGTAACTCTGGGCCCTTTAACGGCCCGTGGTGAAATTGGCCCATAATGAACAATATATTACTTTATGCCCATTAGCGGCCCATTATTCAGTTGGCCTGTTTCCAGCCCATGTTATATTTCGGCATTCTAAGGGCCCATTTATTATTGGGCTAATTTCTAGCAGTTGATTACTTATGGTCTGTTACTCGCCTATTCGGCCGATGGGCCAAATTCACACCGTGGTTACAGTCGGCCCTATTGTGGTTGTCTCACTATCTTCAAGATAGTTTTTATCAGCTTTCTTGGAGGAGGGATGTCTCACTATCTTGAACCTTATCTGCATTACTTTCTTTACCATTGCATAATGGGGTGCTCCTCTCCAATATTTTGTCGGCATTCTCACAGGTTTAACACCTTGTATATGAAACTCATTTTGGTAAACCAGTTCAGTAGTTAAGTGGACATGATAATAGCATGATACAAACATATATCTATGTACTATGTTCACTGTATGGTCTATATCATTCTTGTTTATGTTGCCAAATCAAGATAAAGACACAGTTCAAATCATATGTGTTTAAGACAAAGAAACATAGATAGAATATAAGTCTGGAAAACTACACAACACTAACAACACTTGTAATGTGATGCCATGAGAACATAATTGTTTATACAATTGAAACTGAAATCAACATAGAGCTAGTTACAACAGCAAACCAGTTAAAGAAACAGGTTTAAAACATACATGTTGCGCCATTGGAGTTTCAGTTGTATCCTTCAAATTTGATATTAGTTCCTGTGAGTAAAGACAGTGATGCAAGAGCAAAGGAGTATGAACCATAGCTACGGAACCTGAACTGAGAACAATTCTTCTTCTGCTTTAAGCGTTGAGTTGGGGTTCAGAGTGGTGTTCCTCGTGCTTTGGGCACTGTAGTTGCCTAACTAGATACTCGTGTTTGGGTACTCTGTGGTGGAGACAGTGTTGTGTGATAATCCCCAAGTGCAAGGAATCATCATAGCAATTTCCAAAGGTGGAAGTGATAAGTATGGAGTGTCGAACCCACAAGGAGCTAAAGGTAAGTTCAATATTCTCTCAAGTCCTATCTGCCACTGATACGACTCTATGTACACCGAACGTTTGCTTCCAACTAGAAACGAGAAGTAAAACTACGTTATGGGTATGAAGAGGATAACTTTGGATGATATCAGAGAGATAAAATATAAAAATAGGTGTTATTATCATAAAGTTAGAATATATTACTTAAGTATTATAAATAGAGAGTGTGGAATAATGATGGGTCGATGTGTGGAATTGTCCTAGGCAATTGTTAACAAGATCGGTAGTCGTCATTGCAATTTCATATGAGGGAGAGGCATAAGCTAACATACTTTCTCTACTTGGATCATATGCACTTATGCTTGGAACTCTAGCAAGCATCCGCAACTACTAAAGATCATTAAGGTAAAACCCAACAATTGCATTAACATATCAAGTCCCCTTTATCCCATACGCAACAACCCCCTGCTACCTCTTGAGCACTGCGTTGGTTTTCCCTTGAAGAGGAAAGGGTGATGTAGCAAAGTAGCATAAGTATTTCCCTTAGTTTTTGAGAACCAAGGTATCAATCCAGTAGGAGGCTACACGCAAGTCCCTCGTACCTACACAAACAAACAAGAACCTCGTAACCAACGCGATAAAGGGGTTGTCAATCCCTTCACGGCCACTTGCGAAAGTGAGATCTGATAGAGATAATAAGATAAGATAAATATTTTTGGTCTTTTTATGATATAGATTGGAAAGTAAAGATGGAAAATAAAGTAGATCAGGAACTTATATGATGGAACATAGACCCGGGGGCCATAGGTTTCACTAGTGGCTTATCTCAAGATAACATAAGTATTACGGTGGGTGAACAAATTACTGTCGAGCAATTTATAGAAAAGTGCATAGTTATGAGAATATCTAGGCATGATCATGTATATAGGTATCACGTCCGCGACAAGTAGACCGAAACGATTCTACATCTACTACTATTACTCCACACATCGACCGCTATCCAGCATGCATCTAGAGTATTAAGTTCATAAGAACAGAGTAACGCATTAGGCAAGATGACATGATGTAGAGGGATAAATCAAGCGATATGATATAAACCCCATCTTTTTATCCCCGTTGGCAACAATACAATACATGCCTTGCTGCCCCTGCTGCCACTGGGAAAGGACACCGCAAGATTGAACCCAAAGCTAAGCACTTCTCCCATTGCAAGAAAGATCAATCTAGTAGGCCAAACCAAACTGATAATTTCAAGAGACTTGCAAAGATAACCAATCATACATAAAAGAATTCAGAGGAGATTCAAAAATTTCTCATAGATAAACTTGATCATAAACTCACAATTCATCGGATCTCGACAGACACACCGCAAAAAGAATTACATCGAATAGATCTCCAAGCAGATCGAGGAGAACATTGTATTGAGATTCAAAGACAGAGAAGAAGCCATCCAGCTAATAACTATGGACCGAAGGTCTGTGGTAAACTACTAACAACTCATCGGAGAGGCCTTGGCGATGATGTAGAAGCCCTCCGAGATCGATTCCCCATCCGGTGAAGCGCCCAAAAAGGCTCCAAGATGGGATCTCACGGGTACAGAAGGTTGCGGCGGTGGAAATAGGGTTTCGTGGTGCTCTTGGATGTTTGGGGGTACGGAGGTATATATAGGCGAAAGAAGTCGGTCATGGGAGCCACGAGGGGCCCACGAGGGTGGGGGCATGCCCACCCCCCTAGGGCGCGCCCTCCTACCTTGTGGCTTCCTCGTGTGTTTCTTGACCTCCACTCGAAGTCTCCTGGATTGCGTTTGTTCCAAAAAGATTTCTCCCAAAGGTTTCATTCCGTTTGGACTCCGTTTGATATTCTTTTTCTTCGAAACACTGAAATAGGCAAAAAAAAAAACCAGCAATTCGGGCTGGGCCTCCGGTTAGTAGGTTAGTCCCCAAAATGATATAAAAGTGTATAGTAAAGCCCATAAATATCCAAAACGGGTAATATAATAGCATGGAACAATAAAAAATTATAGATACGCTGGAGACGTATCAAGCATCCCCAAGCTTAATTCCTGCTTGTCCTCGAGTAGGTAAATGATAAAAACAGAATTTTTGATGTGGAATGCTAGCTAGCATAATTCTCTATGTAATTTTCTTTATTGTGGCATGAATATTCAGATCCAAATGATTCAAGATAAAAGTTCATATTGACATAAGAGTAATAATACTTCAAGCATACTAACAAGGCAATCATGTCTTCTCAAAATAACATGGCTAAAGAAAGCTATCCCTACAAAATCAAATAGTTTGGTTATGCTCTATCTTCATCACACAAAGTAATTAATCATGCATAACCCCGATGACAAGCCAAGCAATTGTTTCATACTTTAGTATTCTCAAACTTTTTCAACTTTCACGCAATACATGAGCGTGAGCCATTGACATAGCACTATATGTGGAATAGAATGGTGGTTGTGGAGAAGACAAAAAAGGAGAAGATAGTCTCACATCAACTAGGCGTATCAACGGGCTATGGAGATGCCCATTAATAGATATCAATGTGAGTGAGTAGGGATTGCCATGCAACGGATGCACTAGAGCTATAAGTGTATGAAAGCTCAACAAAAGAAACTAGTGGGTGTGCATCCAACTCGCTTGCTCACGAATACCTAGGGCATTTTGAGGAATCCCATGATTGGAATATACAAGCCAAGTTCTATAATGAAAAATTCCCACTAGTATATGAAAGTCACAACATAGGAGACTCTCTATCATGAAGATCACGGGGCTACTTTGAAGCACAAGTGTGGAAAAAGGATAGTAACATTGTCCCTTCTCTCATTTTCTCTCACATTTTTTGGTGGGCTTCTTTGGCCTCTCTTTTTTATTTGGGCTTCTTCGGCCTCTTTTAGTTTTCATAAAGTCCAGAGTCTCATCCCGACTTGTGGGGGAATCATAGTCTCCATCATCCTTACCTCACTTGGGACAATGCTCTAATAATGAAGATCATCACACTTTTATTTACTTACAACTCAAGAATTACAACTCAATATGACTCTATGTAAATGCCTCCGGCGGTGTACCGGGATATGCAATGAATCAAGAGTGACATGTATGAAAGAATTATCAAGGTGGTCTTGCCACAAATACGATGTCAACTACATGATCATGCAAAAGCAATATGACAATGATGGAGCGTGTCATAATAAATGTAACGGTGGAAAGTTGCATGGAAATATATCTCGGAATGGCTATGGAAATGCCATAATAGGTAGGTATGGTGGCTGTTTTGAGGAAGGTATATGGTGGGTGTATGGTACCGGCGAAAGTTGCGCGACACAAGAGAGGCTAGCAATGGTGGAAGGGTGAGAGTGCGTATAATCCATGGACTCAACATTAGTCATAAAGAACTCATATACTTATTGAAAAAATCTACAAGTTATCAAAACAAAGTACTGCGTGCATGCTCCTAGGGGGATAGATTGGTAGGAAAATACCATCGCTCGTCCCTGACCGCCACTCATGAGGAAGACAATCAATAAATAAATCATGCTCCAACTTCATCACATAATGGTTCACCATACTTGCATGCTACGGGAATCACAAACTTCAACACAAGTATTCTTAAAATTCACAACTACCCAACTAGCATGACTCTAATATCACTATCCTCATATCTCAAAACAATCATCAAGTATCAAATTTCTCATAGTATCCAATGCACTTTCCATGATAGTTTTTATTATACCCAACTTGGATGTCCATCATAGTAGGACCAAATTTATAACCTTAGCAAATACCATGCTGTTCTAAAAGACTCTCAAAATAATATAAGTGAAGCATGAGAGATCAATAATTTCTACAAAATAAAACCACCGCCGTGCTCTAAAAAGATATAAGTGAAGCACTCGAGCAAAATTGTCTAGCTCAGAAGATATAAGTGAAGCACATAGAGTATTCTAATAAATTCCGAATCATGTGTGTCTCTCCCAAAAGCTGTGTACAGCAAGGATGATTGTGGTAAACTAAAAATCAAAGACTCATATCATACAAGACGCTCCAAGCAAAACACATATCATGTGGTGAATAAAAATATAGCTCCAAGTAAAGTTACCGATAGACGAAGACGAAAGAGGGGATGCCTTCCGGGGCATCCCCAAGATTAGGCTTTTGGTTGTCCTTGAATTATCTTGGGCTGCCATGGGTATCCCCAAGCTTAGGCTCTTGCCACTCCTTATTCCTTAGTCCATCAAATCTTTACCCAAAACTTGAAAACTTCACAACACAAAACTCAACAGGAAATCTCATAAGCTCCATTAGTGCAAGAAAGAAAAACCACCACTTAAGGTACTGTAATGAACTCATTATTTATTTATATTTGTGTTAAACCTACTGTATTCCAACTTCTCTATGGTTCATACCGCCCGATACTAGCCATAGATTCATCAAAATAAGCAAATAACACACGAAAAACAGAATCTGTCGAAAACAAAACAGTCTGTAGCAATCTGTAACTTTCGAATACTTCTGGAACTCTAAAAATCCTACCAAAATAGTAACTCCTAGGCAATTTGTATATTGATCTACTTCAAAAATAATGAAAAATCACATTTCTGTGATTTATTAAAATTATTTTCATGCGCGTAAAAGTTTCTGTTTTTCAGCAAGATCAAATTAACTATCATCGTAGGTTATCCTATAGGTTCTACTTGGCACAAACACAAATTAAAACACAAAACCACATCTAAACAGAAGCTAGATGATTTATTTATTACTAAACAGAAGCAAAAAGCAAGGAACAAAAATAAAATTGGGTTGCCTCCAACAAGCACTATCGTTTAACGCCCCTAGCTAGGCATTGAGATTTCGATGATGCTCACATGAAAGACAAGAATTGAAGCGCAAAGAGAGCATCATGAAACACGTGACAAACACATCTAAGTCTAACATACTTCCTATGCATAGGAATCTTATAGGCAAACAAATTATCGTACCAAGCAAAAACTAGCATATGCAAGGAAGCGGAAAGAAACAATAGCAATCTCAACATAACGAGAGGTAATTTAGTAACATGAAAATTTCTACAACCATATTTTCCTCTCTCATAATAATTACATGTGGGATCATAAGAAAAATCAACAAAATAGCTATCACATAAAATATTTTCAACACGATCCACATGCATGTGAAGTTGACACTCTTCCAAAATAGTGGGATTAACGCTAACTGAAGTCATGACCTCTCCAACCCCACTTTTATCAGAAAATTCATAAGATTGAACATTCTCCAAATATGTGGGATCTAAAGTTGACACTCTTCCAAACCCACTTTCAATAATATTGCAAACTCTATTATCAATATCATATTCATCACGGGGCTTAAATAAATATTCAAGATCATAAGAAGAATCACCCCAATCATGATCATTGCAACAAATAGTAGTCAAAGCAAAACTAGCATCCCCAAGCTTAGGGTTTTGCATATTATTATCACAATTGACATCAATAGAATTTATAGTAAAATCATTGGAATCATGCTTTTTATTCAAGGAGCTATCATGAATCTCTTCATAAAGCACTTCATCACAATTTTCAGATTCACGGATTTCAAGCAAAACCTCATAAGATAATCTAGTGCACTCAACTCACTAGCAATTGGTTCATCATAATTGGAACTCTTGAAAAGATTAGCAAGTGGATGAGGATCCATAAACTTTTAGCAAGCGAAGATGGAAGCAAAAAGAAGGCACATGGAGACACAAGATCGAACGGAAGAGGGGCAAAGAAAACGGCAAGGGTGAAGTGGGGGAGAGGAAAATGAGAGGCAAATGGCAAATAATGTAATGCGAGGGATAAGAATTTGTGATGGGTACTTGGTATGTCTTGACCTGTGCGAAGACCTCCCCGGCAACGGCGCCAGAAATCCTTGCTACCTCTTGAGCACTATGTTGGTTTTCCCTTGAAGAGGAAAGGGTGATGCAGCAAAGTAGCGTAAGTATTTCCCTCAGTTTTTGAGAACCAAGGTATCAATCCAGTAGGAGGCTACATGCAAGTCCCTCATACCTACACAAACAAACAAGAAGCTCGCAACCAACGCGATAAAGGGGTTGTCAATCCCTTCATGGCCTCTTGCGAAAGTGAGATCTGATAGAGATAATAAGATAAGATAAATATTTTTGGTATATTTATGATATAGATTGGAAAGTAAAGATGCAAAATAAAGTAGATCGGAAACTTATATGATGGAAGATAGACCCGGGGGCCATAGGTTTCACTAGTGGCATCTCTCAAGATAGCATAAGTATAACAGTGGGTGAACAAATTACTGTCGAGCAATTTATAGAAAAGTGCACAGTTATGAGAATATCTAGGCATGATCATGTATATAGGCATCACGTCCGCGACAAGTAGACCAAAAAGATTCTAAATCTACTACTATTACTCCACACATCGACCGCTATCCAACATGCATCTAGAATATTAAGTTCATAAGAACAGAGTAACAAATTAGGCAAGATGACATGATGCAGAGGGATAAACTCAAGCAATATGATATAAACCCCCATCTTTTTATCCTCGATGGCAACAATACAATACGTGCCTTTCTACCCCTGCTGTCACTGGGAAAGGACACCGCAAGATTGAACCCAAAGCTAAGCACTTCTCCCATTGCTAGAAAGATCAATCTAGTAGGCCAAACCAAACTGATAATTCTAAGAGACTTGCAAATATAACCAATCATACATAAAATAATTCAGATGAGATTCCAATATTTCTCATAGATAAACTTGATCATAAACCCACAATTCATCGGATCTTGACAAACACACCGCAAAAAGAGATACATCGAATAGATCTCCAAGAAGATCGAGGAGAACATTGTATTGAGATTCAAAGAGAGAGAAGAAGCCATCTAGCTAATAACTATGGACCCGAAGGTATGTGGTAAACTACTCACAACTCGCCAGAGAGGCCTTGGTGATGATGTAGAAGCCCTCCGTGATCGATCCCCCCTCCAGCGAAGTGCCGGAAAAGGCTCCAAGATGGGATCTCACGGGGTACAGAAGGTTGCGGCGGTGGAAATAGGGTTTCTTGGTGCTCTTGGATGTTTTTGGGGTACGGAGGTATATATAGGCGAAAAAAGTCCGTCGGGGGAGCCATGAGGGGCCCACGAGTGTGGGGGGCGCACCCACCCCCCTAGGGCGCGCCCTCCTGCCTTGTGGCTTCCTCGTGTGTTTCTTGACCTCCACTCCAAGTCTCCTGGATCGCGTTTGTTCCAAAAAGATCGCTCCCGAAGGTTTCATTCCGTTTGGACTCCATTTGATATTCCTTTTCTTCGAAACACTGAAATAGGCAAAAAAACAGCAATTCGGGCTGGGCCTCCGATCAGTAGGTTAGTCCCAAAAATGATATAAAAATGTATAGTAAAGCCCGTAAACATCCTAAACGGGTAATATAATAGCATGGAACAGTAAAAAAAATTATAGATACGTTGGAGACGTATCACCCTCTTACTCGGGTTTATGCTTCTGTCACTCAAGCAACCCACTATAAGTGAATCATGAACGTATTGCAACACCCTACAGCGGTAATCCCTCATGTGTACACAGCACGGAAGGCACAATAGGACAACACCAAAATAAAACGTGCAACTCAAACCAATCTAGATCATCAATCAACCCAAGGACAAAGGAAATCTACTCAAAACATCATAGGATGGCAAACACATCATTGGATCATAATATGTGGCATAAAGCACCATCTTCAAGTAGGTGATTACAACGGGGTGCGGGAGAGTGGACCGCGTAAAAGAGATAAGGATGGTGATGTTGATGAAGATGATCACCGCGACGATGATTCCCCTCCCGATGGCACTTCGGCGCCACCGAGAGAGAGGAGGAGAGGTTCTCCCCCTTGTTCTTCCTCATCCATGGCCTCCTCCTGGATGTGGAGAGGTTCTCCCTCTGTTCCTTGGCCTTCATGGTGATGATGGCCCCTCCGAGATCCTCCCCCATGGCCTCCGGTGATGATGGCCCCCCTCCGACAGGGTGCCAGAGAGGGCCTAGATTGATTTCTCGTGGCTACAGAGGCTTGCGGCGGTGGAACTTCTGATCTCTCTTCTGTTATGGTTTTTTTAGGATTTATAGGAAGGGTTGGTGTTGGTTTCACGTCAAGGGGGCCCACGAGGAGTCCATGAGATAGGGGGGCACGCCCTGGGGGGGGGGGGGCGCCCCCACCCTCATGGTGGCCTCGGGACTCCCTTCTTGTAGCTTTTTGTTCCAGTATTTTTTATATTTTCCAAAAATATTCTCCGTTGATTTTCAGCTCATTCCGAGACCTTTATTTCTGCACAAAAACAACACCAGGGTAGTTGTGCCGAAAACATCATCAATCCGGGTTAGTTCTAATCAAATCATACCAAAATCATGTAAAAATATTATAAACATGGCATGAGTACTTCATAAATTATAGATAAGTTGGAGACGTATCAGCATCCCCAAGCTTAATTCCTGCTCGTCCTCGAGTAGGTAAATGACAAAAGAAATAATTTATAAAGTGTGAATGCTAGCAAGTGCACAAGTTTGATCAATGATAATTTCAATCACCTTTACTAGCATCATTATATATCATAGCAGTAGCTCAACTCATAGAACTTCTCATGATCAAGTAACAAGCTATTCACATGATAAAGTATAGATCATAAAATTTCTTGAAAACTAACAAACCATGCTATTAGTCATCAAACAAATGCAATTCATCTTATTTTCAGGAAGGGTCTATGTAAGAGCTTTGATTTAGCAAACTCCACATACTCAACTATCATTTAATCTTTCACAATTGCTAACACTCACGTGATATTTATGTGTTCAAAGTTTTAATCGGACACAAAGAAAGATAGGGGCTTATAGTTTCGCCTCCCAACCTTTTACCTCAAGGGTAATGTCAACAATAATACTTTATGAAAACCTACATCCAAGTGGATATATATATATCCGGATCGCTCAAACACAAAGTGTTTGCCAAAGGAAAAAGTGTAAAAAGGAGAGGTGATGATCACCATGACTCTTGTATAAGGGTAGAAGATAAAATTAAAAGATATGCCCTTCACAGAGGGAAGTAGAGGTTGTCATGCGCTTTTATGGCTGGACGCACAAAATCTTAATGCAAAAGAACGTCATTTTATATTGCCGCTTGTGATAAGACCTTTATTATGCAGTCTGTCACTTTTATTTCTTCCCTATCACAGGTTAGTATAAAGCTTATTTTCTTCACACTAATAGATCATACATATTTAGAGAGCAATTTTTATTGCTTGCACCGATTACAACTTACTTAAAGGATCTTACTCAATCCGTAGGTAGGTATGGTGGACTCTCATGGCAAAACTGGTTTAAGGGGTGTTTTGAAGCACAAGCAGTATCTCTACTTGGTGCAAAGAATTTGTATTGCATGAGAGGAAAAGGCAAGTTCAACATGTTGGATGATCCAAGACAATATATCTTCTATTCGGATATAAAAAAATATAACCCATTAAGTTGTCTTCCTTGTCCAACATCAACTTTTTAGCATGTCATATTTTAATGAGTGCTAACAATTGCAAAGGGTGTCCAAGATAGTATATTTATATGTGAAATCTCTCTTCCCTCAATATTCTTTCATGAATTGTTCAAGTGACCAATATTGTGTTTGCTAAACTTTCAATAAATTTACCACCTATACTTATTATCTGTGAAGTCATTACTCCCCATCGTCTAAGGATATGAAACATATATAAATTCAGATTTATGATATTCAATTCATTCAACCATTTACTCATAGGATATACATGAAGCACGTGAGTAAATGTCAAACTACTCCAAAATGATATAAGTGAAGGACAATGAGTAGTCAAATAATTAACTAGCCATGGGACGATTCTCTTTAATTCAAGATTTCAGATCCAATGATTTTATTCAAACAGCAAGTAAAATTGAAAATACCCTCCAGGCAAAACACATATCGTCTGACGAATAAAAATATAGCTCCGAGTAAGGTATACCGATAGTTTTGAAGACAAAAGAGGGGATGCCTTCCGGGGCATCCCCAAGCTTAGGTGCTTGAGTATTCCTTTAATATTACCTTGGAGTGCCTTGGCCATCCCCAAGCTTAGGGTCTTTCCACTCCTTATTCTCCTCATATCGATATCTCACCCAAAACTTGAAAACTTCATTCACACAAAACTTAACGGAACTTCGTGAGATGGGTTAGTATGATAAAGAGTAAATCATTATCTTTGGAACTGTCAAAGACAAGATTCATAATTATTCTCACAAAATTCGTACTTTACCATATCATTTCTACAATTTATATTGAGCAATATAAGCCATAGAAACTAGAAAACAAGCGAACTATGCACTGAAAACAGAATATGCCAGAAACAGAACAGTCTGTAATGATCTGAACAGCAACCTTACTTATGCTACTCCAAAAATCCTGAGAAATTAGGAAGTCCTAATAAATTTGTTTATTAATCTTCTGCAAAAAGAATCAACTTAAACTCATGCATCTGTGAATTACGAAAATTGCTTTGTAAGTGCAAAAGTTTTTGTTTTTCAGCAAGATCAAATCAACTATTACCATAAGCCATCCCAAAGGTCTTACTTGGCACTTTATTGAAACAAAAAGCTATAAAACATGATTACTACAATAGCTTAATCATGTGAACACACAAAAACAGTAAGGATAAATATTGGGTTGTCTCCCAACAAGCGCTTTTCTTTAATGCCTTTTATCTAGGCATGATGATCTCAATGATGCTCATATGAAAGATAAGAATGAAAACATAACGGGAGCATCATGAAGCATATGACTGGCAAATTTAAATCTAACCCACTTCCTATGCATAGGGATTTTGTGAGCAAACAATGTATGGGAAAAAGAATCAACTAGCATAGGAAGGCAAAACAAGCATAACTTCAACACATTAAGCACATAGAGAGGAAACATGATATTATTGCAATTCCAACAAGCATATATTCCTCCCTCATAATAATTTTCAGTAGCATCATGAATGAATTCAACAATATAACCATCACACAAAGCATTGTTTTCATGATCTACTAGCATAGAAAATTTACTACTCTCCACATGAGCAAAAAATTTCTCATTCGGAATAGTGGGAACAAACCCAACAAAATAACTATCATGTGAGTCATAATCCAATTGAAAATTAAAATCATGATGACGAGTTTCATGGTTAACATTATTCTTTATAGTATATATGTCATCACTATAATCATCATAGATAGTAACTTTACTCTCATAATCAATTGAAACCTCTTTCGAAATAGTGGAATCATTACTAACTAAAGTCAAGACCTCTCCAAATACACTTTCATAAATATCACATTAAGATTCAACACCCTCCAAAATAGTGGGATCATTACTTCATAAAGTTGACATTCTTCCAAACCCACTTTTGATGATAGTCTTATTCATAATCCAAAAGATATAAGTGAAGTTCATGGAGCATTCTACAATTAATATAGACTAACCAATATAGAAGCTCAAAATATATAAGTGAAGCACACGAAGCATTCTATAAAACCATACTCAAAGATTTAAGTGAAGCACAAAGAGCATTCTATAAGGTCATACTCAAAAGATATAAGTGAAGCACATGATGAATTCTATAAATCAATGAAGGTCTAGCTCATACTAGCATGATTCTTAAAGAAAAATAAAAATAAAACAAAGGACACAAATCATGTGAACAAAACAAAAAACCGAGGTATATCGATAATTGTTGAAGAAGAAAGATGGGATGCCAATCGGGGCATCCCCAAGATTAGATGCTTGAGTTTCCTTGAAATATTTACTTGGGGTGCCTTGGGAATCCCCAAGCTTGAACTCTTGCCTCTCTTTATTCTTCTCATATCGGTAACTCCTCGTTCTTTGAACACTTCATCGACACAAAACTTAACAAAAACTATGTGAGATCCTTTAGTATAATAAAGCAAATCACTACCTTTCGGTACTGTTGTAAACTCATGCCAATTTCATATTAGCATTATATATACTTTATTCCAACTTCATCCTGGTTCATACCCCCTGATACTACCCATATATTTATCAAAATAAGTGAACAACGCATAGAAAACATAATCTGTCAAAAACATGATAGTCTATAGTAGTCTAGAAACTTTGTATACTTATGTAACTCCAAAAACTCTAAAAAGCATAGGAAGATTTAAACAAATTGTATAGAAGTACTGTGCAAAAAGTTTCAGACCTGTTTGACTTTCCAGTAAAAAATGTAATTCATGCGCTACAGCCAAAGTTTCTGTTTTTGCACTGCACATAGTAAACAAGCAATCTAATCATCATAAAACCAAAATTGGCACACTATTTTTATAATAAAATGGATATATACAAGGGGATACTTATTTTCAGAGAAACTTCCATGAAAAACTCTACATTGTTTCCATGAGCATGAACAAAAATGTTCAAGGTCGACCCTCACTTCTCCAATGCATAATTTTCCAATCACTTCTATTTTTGAAAAAACTTTTTAGGCATAGGAGGCAAGTAATTTTATTTGTATTCTCATTTTTAATTTTTTTTGTATGTTTCGCCCACAACTAAGCAAAAAGGGAAAACAAAAACTACTTAGTGAAGAAAGCAAACAAGCACACACGAGAATATCAACCCCACGCTCCTCGGCAACGGCGCCAGAAATGAGCTTGATAATCCCCAAGTGCAAGGAACAATCGTAGCAATTTCCAAAGGTGGAAGTGATAAGTATGGAGTGTCGAACCCACAAGGAGCTAAAGGTAAGATCAATATTCTCTCAAGTCCTATCTGCCACTGATATGACTCTACGTACACCGAACGTTTGCTTCCAACTAGAAACGAGAAGTAAAACTACGTTGTGGGTATGAAGAGGATAACTTTGCATGATATCGAAGAGATAAAATGTAAAAGTAGGTGTTGTTATCATAAAGTTAGAATATATTACTTAAGTATTATAAATAGAGAGTGTGGAATAATGATGGGTCGGTGTGCAGAATTGTCCTAGGCAATTGTTAACAAGATCGGTAGTCGTCATTGCAATTTCATATGAGGGAGAGGCATAAGCTAACATACTTTCTCTACTTGGATCATATGCACTTATGCTTGGAACTCTAGCAAGCATCCGCAACTACTAAATATCATTAAGGTAAAACCCAACCATAGCATTAACATATCAAGTCCCCTTTATCCCATACGCAACAACCCCCTTACTCGGGTTTATGCTTCTGTCACTCAAGCAACCCACTATAAGTGAATCATGAACATATTGCAACAGCCTACAATGGGAATCCCTCACGCGTGCGCGGCACAGAAGGCAAAATAGGACAGCACCAAAATAAAACATGCAACTCAAACCAATCTAGATCATAAATCAACCCAAAGACAATGGAAATCTACTCAAAACATCATAGGATGGCAACACATCATTGGATCATAATATGTGGCATAAAGCACCATGTTCAAGTAGGTGATTACAGCGGGGTGCGGGAGAGTGGACCGCGTAAAAGAGATGAGGATGGTGATGATGATGGTGATGCTGATGAAGATGATCCACCGCAGCGATGATTCCCCTCCCGATGGCACTCCGGCGCCACCGAGAGAGAGGAGGATAGGATCACCCCCTTGTGCTTCCTCCTCCATGCCCCCCCTGGATGGGGAGAGGTTCTTCCTCTGGTCCTTGGCCTTCATGGCGATGATGGCCCCTCCTAGATCCTCCCCCATGGCCTCCGGTGATGATGGCCCCGTCCAGTAGGGTGCCAGAGAGGTCCTAGATTGATTTCTCATGGCTACAGAGGCTTGCGGCGGTGGATTTTCTGATCTCTCTTCTGTTCTGGGGTTTTTAGGATTTATAGGAAAGGTTGGCATCGGTTTCACGTCAAGGGGGCCCACAAGGAGTCCACGAGATAGGGCCGCGCCCTGGGGGGGGGCTCCCCCCACCCTCATGGTGGCCTCAAGACTCCCCTCCAGTAGCTTTTGGTTCCAGTATTTTTTATATTTTCCAAAAATATTCTCTGTTGATTTTCAGCGCGTTCTGAGAACTTTTATTTCTGCACAAAAATAACACCATGTTAGTTCTGTTGAAAACAACATCAGTCCGGGTTAGTTCTAATCAAATCATACCAAAATCATGTAAAAATATTATATTCATGGCATGAATACTTCATAAATTATAGATACGTTGGGGACGTATCACTGTGTTAACTGGAACTGTTTAGTATCTATTGGGGTTGGGGTTAGAAGGGGTGTAGATGGTTCTCTGTCCAATTGTGTAGGGGTACAATCTGCGAGAGTCTGGGTTATGTGTGGTGGGGCTGGTTCTTGGGAAAGTACAACCGTGGTTCTATCTGCATCAACGGGTAGCACTATATTTTCGGAAGACCATGATTTTACTCCCTTAGATACTGCCATCACTCCCTCTATTTCAAATGGATGATAAACAAGAAAAGTAATTGAATGCACATACATTGTATGATAGACAAGTGCAATGGATAGTGGGGAATAAAAGAGGGCATGAAGTAATTCAGATTTATGTTATCTAACCAAATATCTTAGCATGACACAATTTCAAATATATGATGGCTAACTAAACATGATAGTATGACACAATTACACATATATGATGGCTAACTAAACAGGGTAGAATGACATAATAAAAAATATGATGACTATGTAAAGAGGATGACATGATATAACTATATGATGTCTTTATTAAATAGGTTGGCATGCCATAATTCACATACATGCCGTATATGGAAACATGATGGCATGATATAATTCACGGATAGAATGGCATAATTCGAAATATGATGACTATGTAAACAAGATGAGATGATATAACTATATGATGTCTTTATTAAATGGGTTGGCATGGCATAATTCAGATACATGTTGTCTATGTAAACATGATCGCATGATATAATTCAAATATATGATTTATATACTAAGAAAGTAAGCAGATGGCAATCACATATATGATGTCGAAACTAAGCAGATTGCATTAAATATTGTGTATATGATGTAAAAACTAAGCAATTCAAGACAACATATGCATGATATGAGTAATATAACCCTGCCAAGTTTGAGAATATACCTCAGGGGGAAAATAGGACTGGTCATCTGTCTCCGAATCCTCCTCTGAGGAGCTATCTGCACTACAAAAAAACAGTTCCATGATGATACGTGTTTGTCACCGTAGGTCACGTTTTCTGTCATGTATGTACATCCATGACGATTTTATGACAGAATCAAGATAGTCATACCTGTTCTGCCGTAGAAGTGTTCCATGACAACACTCGAATTATCGTCATGGAAGTGGACACTCAAATTATCATCATGGAAGTATCCACTTCCATGACGATAAATGGCGCGTCATGGAAGTGCTTTCATCAAGGGTAACCTACACGTGGCATCCACCGTAAGAGGTCGCCTTTATGCTATCGGGTCCGGTTTTGGATCCAATAACCCATTAACAGCAACGACCAATGGCGATTTTCCACGTCTAAAATTCTCATTGGCCAAAGGGAACACGTGCCAGCTTCCCGTTTGGACAGATGGCATCCATCCAATGGGTGGGTCGTGCCCATGATATGTCGACATGTGGCTAGGCCCAACAATGGCCCATTTTGGCAAAAGGCCGGCCCGTTTGACTTGGTCAAAAGGTAGCGGGCTGGGCCACAAAAGCCTATTAACAACCTGTTCGCATATAGCCCATTTACAGGCCGCTAACTCACGACCCATTATGGACTATCCGAATTATCCCCAGTACCGTTATATGGGCCATTCCATATGATTCCAGCTAGTTGTAACTTACAGCCCATGTACGGCCCATGACGTCTTTCGGCCCATATGATGCCCTTTGTAAATTAGGGCCCTTTAATGGCCCATGGTGAAACTTGCCCATAATTAACAGTAAATAGATTTATACCCATCGACGGCCCATTATTCCATTGGGTCGTTTCCAGCCCGTGTTACCTTTCAGCCTTCTAAGGGGCTATTTACTCTTAGGCTCATTTCCAACATACAATTACTTATAGTCCGTTCCTAGCCTGTTCCGCAGATGGGCCAAATTTAGCCCGTGGTTATAGTCGGCCCGTTTGTGGACCGTTAATCCAGTTGGCCATTTTCATGGCGTCATCTAATACGGCCCATTAATGACCCATTATGCCTGTCGATAGAATTAAGCCCGTTATACATACCGGCCTATTAACAACCCATTATCGTCTGCCCATAAACAGATGATTCCCATTCTAGACCGTTTACGACCCACATTGCGGACCACTATTGGTCCACGAATAATACGACCCATGTTTGACCAATCAATCATACGATCTGTATAAGGCCCATTGATTCTATAGACCATAGAAGGCCCATGGATCCTAAGGCCCGTAGGAGGCCCATGGTAACTACAGGTAGCAGGACCATAGTTACAATGGTTCGTATGTTGCCCATGGTTATTGTGGCCTAGTTTTAAATAAAAAGGTAGCCTCCCAAAATGAACTGCAGTGACTATAAGCAAAAACATAAACAAGACAATAAGGAAGTAAATAAGCAAGCAACTTACGCTAGGCTATTACGGCTATTACAAATATTACATCCACTGGGCATCAAGGTTCGCCACCAGAGCAAATATAGTGAACAAAGCAACATATTACATACACTGGGCATCTAAATTGGCCACCAATGCAAATAAACGCTGTAGCAAAACAAGTCTAGAACTGAAACCACTTCAGAAGAGCTCAAGAAGTGATATCCTAGATACCCACCATGCTGACAAGACGCTTGGCAAGCTTATTAGCTTTCTCTTGTTTGGCACTTAAATCCTCCAACACTTGTTGTTGCACCAGAAAGTATGCATCTGATTTCTGCAGGGACTTCCATAGTCCTTCATCTTCGTGTCGCGGCACATCTAATCGATGTCTTTCAACTTGAATTTGAGACTCAAGAAGCCGATCTGATTCAGGCAGAGAGTTCGAAGAGCTTGTGTCAGCAGTAGTGGCCAGTAACTCGAACACTACATGAAGACATGACTTTGGGATTGTCTCACTGTCTTCAAGATAGTTTTTATCATCTTTCTTGGAGACCAACATGGATGTCTCACTATCTTGAACCTTATCTGCATTACTTCCTTTACCACTGGTACTCTTCTCCAATATTTTGCCTGCATTCTAAAAGAGAAACAAGCAGACAAATCACAGGTTTACCATGTTGTATATGAAACTAATTTTGATAAAGCAGTTTAGTAGTAAGGTGGATAGGATAACAACATGTGAAAACATATATCTATGTACTATGGTCACTATATGGTCGATATCATTCTAGTTTATGTTGCCAAATCAAGATAGAGACAGTTCAAATCATATTTGTTTAAGGCAAAGCAGCATAGACAAAATATAAGTGCGGGAAACTACATTACACTAACAACACTTGTAATGTGCATGACATGAGAACATAACTGTTTATTCAATTGAAATTTAGATCAACATAGAGCAAGCTACAACAGCAAACCAGTTAAAGAAACAGGTTTAAAACATACCTGTTGCGTCACTGGAGTTTCAATTGCATCCTTCAAAGTTGAAATTAGTTGGTATGAGTAAATACAGTGATGCAAGAGCAAAGGAGTATGAACCATAGCTACCAAAAGTTTTGTTCTGATCTGAGTAGGCTCAACATAGGGAATACCCTAACCCTGGGAACCGGGGCATATAAATCCGCTTATGGCATTCACCCAAGCATACAGAGATAGATGGAATGAAAGAAACAAAAAGTAGCTCCGTAGCTCGCCCAGAAGAAGAAAGACCCGCCGCTAATGATTTGGAAATCCCTGGTGGGTTGGGCCTGAAAGACAAGTGTGTGTGGATTTCCACATCCTTTTCTATTTTTCACAAATCTATCAAGAGGTGAATTCAAGTAGGAAGTCCAACCACTGTTGGAACTATCTCCACCGTTTGAACTACCACCACCCCATATACGGAACCTGACCTAAGAACAATTCTTATTTTGCTTTAAGTGTTGAGTAGGGGTTCGGAGTGGCCGTCCTCGTGCTTTGGGAACTGCAGTTGCCTTACTAACTGCTCGTGTTTGGGCGCTCTGTGGTGGAGATGGTGCTGTGTCAACTGGAACTGGGTTACTATCTGCTGGGGTTGGGGTTAGAAGAGGTGTAGCTAGTTGTTTGTCAAACTTGGTAGGGGTACAATCTACGAGAGTCTGGGTTATGTGTGGTGGGGCTGGTTCTTGGGCAAGTACAACCATGGTTCTATCTGCATCGACGGGTAGCACTATCTTTTCTGAAGACCGCGTTTTCACTCCCTTAGATACTACCATCACTCCCTCCAATTCAAATGGCTGATAAACAAGAAAAGTAACAGAATATACACACATTGTATGATAGACAGGTGCAACAGATAGCGGGGAATAAAAGAGGGCATGAAATAATTCACATTTATGTTATGTAACTAAACAACATAGAATGGCACAATTTCAAATATATGATGGCTAACTAAACATGATAGCATGACACAATTTAGAATGACATAATTCAAAATATGATGACTATGTAAACAGGATGACATGATATAACTATATGATGTGTCTATTAAAGTGGTTGGCATGCTATAATTCACATACATGCCGTCTATGGGAACCAGATGGCATGATATAATCACAGATAGAATGACAAAATTCAAAATATGATGACTATGTAAACATGATGAGATGGTATAACTAATATGATGTATTTATTAAATGGGATGGCGTGGCATAATTCAGATGCATGCTGTCTATGTAAGCATGATGACATGATATAATTCAAATATATGATTTATGTACTAAGCAAGTAAGCAGATGGCAATCACATATACGATGTCTAAACTAAGTAGATGCCATTCAATATTCTGTATATGATGTAAAAACTAAGCAATGCAAGACAACATACGCATGATATGAGTAATATAACCCTGCCAAGTTTGAGCATACATGATGTTTGCTTGAACTACGTCGGTATTTCTCCAAAGAGGAAGGGATGATGCAGCACAACAACGGTAGGTATTTCCCTCAGTGATTAGACCATGGTTATCAAACCAGTAGAACCATGCAACACCATATAAACAGCTCCTGCACACAAAGAACAAATACTTGCAACCCGACGTAAGAGAGGGGTTGTCAATCCCTCACGGGTAAAAAGATAGATAAAATTGTAGTAGATTGGATAAATAGATCTCACTGGAATGCGAGATAAAATAAATTACTAAAAATTGCAGCAAGATATTTTTCTATTTTTGGATTAATAGAACTGAAAATAAAAGCAATAAAAATAGATCTCGAAGGCAAATATGATTAGAAGAGACCTGGGGGCCGTAGATTTCACTAGTGGCTTTTCACGAGAAAAATGGCATACAGTGGGTAAACAAATTACTGTTGGGCAATAGATAGAACCTCAAATAATCATGACGATATCTAGGAAATGATCATTATATATGCATCATGTCCAAGATTAGTAGACCAACTCCTGCCTGCATCTACTGCTACTACTCCACACATTGACCGCTATCCAGCATGCATGTGGTGCATTAAGTTCATGGAAAAATGGAGTAATGCAATAAGAACAATGACATGATGTAGACAATATCTATTTATGTAGAAATAGAATCCATCTTGTTATCCTTAATGTCGGTGCAAGAGAACCAGGGCCTGTTGACCTGACTGTGCACAGGCACAAGATCAAGATTGAAGCACCAGAGTAAGAGACCAAGAGACTCAAAGAACCAACTAGCAGATCAAGAGGGACCAAGACTAAGGCAGAAGGACCAGATATTATCAAGAGAGAGGCCTCCTTTGCTGGGCAGGCGAGCCCGGCAAGGGGCGAGGCCACCCCCAGAAGAAGACACATGCTTCCGGCAGGGCCTGCTGGGGCTCACGGAGACCAAACACTACTTCAGGATGCTGCTAACGCGACACTACGATCAGGATCCTTCGACGAAACTATGTGTGATGCAATAATCGCAAACAGTGTTGTAAAAATACCGTCAAAACAGGTGCAAAACGTTTGCGATGACAGATGCATCAAACATGGCTCGGAGTTTTGTTGCGTGTGCGATTCAGGGCATATGGTTTAGTTCAATTAACTGTTTGCGATGATGAGGAACAAAAGAAATGGGCTGCCAGATGCAGGTGTGTGCGATGTAGAGCATACGGTTTACTTGGATGAACTGTTTGTGATGAGGCGGAACAACAGAAACGGGCAGCCAGATGAAGGTGTGTGCGATATACGGCATACAGTTCACTCGGATGAACTGTTTGCGTTGAGCCAAGAGAACAGAAACGGTTCAACTTAACAAGATGTGTGTGATACGTGACAAAGAGGCCAGTAATCAGAAATGTGTGGGAAGAATGATAACAACATAGATGATTCTTGTTAACAAGCCGTGTGTGTTGTGAGAAAACGATTGCTGGTATACAATTGTCAGTGAATGATGAAATCATCACCGACGGGTTCCCTTGTTTAGTCTGTGTGGGATGTGATTTGCTTTGTCTAAAGAGCATCAACATATATACCTAAAAAGACAGCATTGCATAACCAAATTAAGCATACAATTACACAAGTGACTACACACATAACATTTTCACACACAAAAGTAAGCAATTACATGCATACTAAACTAGGAGAATTGAGGATCTAATCATCTACTTATTGTTGCGATGACGCTTGCCATTGCTGCGCTTCCGGCTGGATCCCTGGCCGTTTTGGGGAAGGAAGCACTTCCTCATGTCAACGATCCGCCTGTACATGTCGTAGCACGTGTACGCCTCCTTGGCCGCGTACACGACGTGAGCTTTGTCGAGTTTCTCCATCCAGGCCAAGTGCCATGCACGCTCGTCCTTGTTGCAGGAATCCTTCACGTCTCTCTCCTCCACATAGGCAAAATTGCCATGTAAGCAGGCCATAAGCCCACTATTGTAGTACTTGCTCTTAGCGGCGTGGCGGACGAACCGTGTGGGGTGCGAAGTGGCTTCGCTCGTGTGAGCAACGGAGGCCATCCTGCATGGGCGCTAGGTCTGAGAGGACGGCCTTGTCGTCAGTGTGTGACCTCTCTGTGGCAACTGTTCGCTCCCTAGTAGCCTCTTCGTGTATCGTGGCAACCGTCCACCGCCTCTTCGCCTTTCCCTCTTGATTTGGAACTACTGGTGCACACTCTTCCTCCCTCCATTTGCCTTCACCCTTCCTTCCGCCATTGTTTGATCGTCTTTTCCATGGAGGGAACAGGTCGAAAATGATCCCGTTATTCTTTCCTCGATCTGAAAGATGAAGTGGTGGAGGAACTCATTGATCAGTGCGATGGCATCACCTTGGCTAGCATGCCAGGTTCGTTCAAGTCCATTCTCGACTCAACAAATAACATCATTGCAAAGAACCCAAGGGTTCAGGAGCGGTTTGATCTCCCCTATCTTCTTCGCCATCACGCTGGTCGCCGGTGTGGGGACGACGGAAGCCTCGCCTTGTGCAAGTTGATGCCGCCTGATAATGATACATGTCATGTTAAGATGCCATCGCTTGAGGGTAAGGCTTGGGTAGGCGCAAATGGAGATTGGGTTGTTTATATTGGGTATAACTGCGAGTCGGAACTTGTGAATGTGTACACTCATCACCGGGTTCCACTTCCGAAAATCACAGACTGCCTTGAGGTTGAGCACACAGATGATTTCCGTACGTTCAAATACATCATGGTGACTATCGTCTACGGAAGATAGCAATTTGTCGAGTTTCCAACCGCTCTTGGGATTACAATAACTATGAAGTTGTTGCTATCTTCGACAAGCTTGTTGCTGTCCTTACTTCCACGCCTCGATGGATATTGCTCAAAAATCAATTTCTGTACACAGATGAGTACTGTGATGCAATTCAATAAGAAGGTCTTGTGTTTGCTGCCACCACTCGTGGCACTGTTTTTACATGGAATCCTTATGGTTTTGGTACACTTGTCTTCCACCATAATTATAATTGTTTCATCCACATGCATGTAGGTTAGCTAGTTTCCCTTTACTAATTAACCTTCTTGTGTTTCCAAGGTCTTGTGAACATTCCATCGCCTATACTAGAAAAAATTTATAACCAAGGGGGAGATGATGATGGTGATGATCACGAGCATGATGACAAGCAGGAACTATATACTTAGTGGCGCCTGGCAACTTATTCCGATGGATCACCTCTTCTTGTATGTATACATGGCACTACTGATGTTACTAATGAACCAGGTGTTGTCTCCCATGGTCGCACTCTCCGGACCTATTCCAACATCCATTGCAGGGTATTCGGGATGGATACTCGTGTGCTAGCGCCAACACCTTCTTCCTGGTTCAATATTGATAGTCTTGGAGAAAACTCGCTCTTCCTTGGACAAAACTATCCAATGATGGTGAAAGGCGATCCATCTGCTGTTGGCACAACATTACTACCGTTTATGAGAAGCAACTGTATATATACCTCGGACATTGCTATGGTTCCCTGCTGTGGCTATCACAATATGTGCCCTGATATAGGCCGCTTCAACCTAGATGATAAGTCCTGCGTTGGTCTCGAGATTGACAATAGCTGGCCCTTCCTAGAGAATCATTTATGATTCAAAGCAAGCGTTTCCAACGCCGAGGATTGATTGAGATGAATTTCATTTCATCGCTTTGTTGTTTTTTGTGTGAGAGAAACTTTAGTATTTACTAGAATGTTTTGTTGGAAATAATCTATAATCCAACATGTACCCTCGTTGTCGTTGAGTGTTGATGACTTGTTGTACATAATCCAACGTATATTGTTTTTCTATTTGGATGATTAATGCTGCCGCTTTATTGCTTAACCGAAGCATTGCATGTATCCATTGTTTGTCTAACGCTCACGGTTTGAATAAATAATCCGTTTGGGATATTGGTTCCCAATTATTAATAATCTCCCATTTGTACTTAGATAAAGATTACATCAAAACTGGTCTCAGATTTGACCAAAAAAAGTACAATGCAAGTTTGTATTGGTGTCCATATGACAACACGATACGTTTCATGAACTTCAAATAAGTTTTGGATGTACTAGAATTTAAAAATCAAGACTCCCATTGTTAGAAATTTGTTGCACGGGGAGTAAACATGCACCCAGTGAGACACATGTGTTTTTGCAGTCCATTTAGGTGCACTGTCACGTGTGCATGTAGCTCAAATTTAATTTTTGCACATTATACCCGTAGAAAATCAATCAATTAATGTACTAAAACGTCTTAATGATCTCTGATTTTTTTCGAAATTAAAACGTCCATCCTTTGGTAACATATATATGTTCACCGCGGGATAATTAATTTAACATGCATCGTAGTTACGGTGGATTCGCGGTGTGTGTGGGTGTGTGCATCTGGGGTGGTGGGTGGCTTGCAGTACACTACGAGTTGTGAGCCACCATGTGGGTTGGCCGTTTTGTTTGGCAGGCCGGTGACACACCAGAGTCGTGAATTCATAATTTAAAACATTACACAACTCTTTCAAACATACATGTATTGGCCACATGCAGTCGATGGTTGTCCTACACGACACTCGATACTCGCGTGTGATGTTTTCTGTGGGCCCGCGAGGTCGTCGTCCATCACTTTGACGAACAGCCGGTAATGAGGTTAATTTAAAAAGCAGGTATCTCAATGTTTGTGGCCGAGTGACGGTGGCAGGGTATTTGACATTCATTCTCATTTCTTGTATGGGACCTAAGCATGCAACCATATGGCATGGATTTGAATTTTCAACCTATTTATATGCATTAGAGCATGTGCATGTAGCTCAAATTTGAATTATGTACATAAATGCATTGAAAACTCAATTAATGTATAAAAATGTCCGAACGAACCTCGAAAAAAATCCAAATTTTAACACAGCACTCCTGTTGTTCTATGTTGACACTAGAAAAAAAATTGAAAGCAATAACAGGCAACGGATATCATTTCGTCCTCAAAGGTGGCACGTTCCCTACCAAAACCATGAGGCTCTTGTTTGTGAGAAGCTCTGGTTTGTGAGAAGCTTAGACCCAAACCTGCCCCAAATGAGACAAAAAATTTACCACGACATGTTGATGCCGCTCCATGATAGCATGCCAAGTTTCATGAATTTCAGAAGAGTTTTGGATTTACTAGAATTTTAAAAACATGTATCTCAATGTTTACGACCGAGTGATGGTGGCAGGGTGTTTACCATTTATTCCCATTTCTTGCATGGGACCTAAGTCTGCAACTGAGGACACGGATTTGAATTTTCAACCAATTATTATGCATTAGAGCATGTGCCTGTAGTTCAAATTTGAATTATGCAAATAAATGCATTGAATACTCAATTAATGTATAAAAATGTCCAAATGAACCCCGAAAAAATCCTAAAACTAACAGAACACTCATGTTGTTCAATGTTGTCACTAGGAAAAGAATTGAAATCAAGAAGAGGCAACGGAAATCGTTTCGTCCAGAAAGGTGAAACGTTCCCTACCGTAACCATGAGGCTTGTTATGAGAAGCTCTGGTTTGTGGGCAGCTTATATATCCCAACCTGTCTCAAATAGGACAATATTTTTACCACTGCATGTTGATAACGTTTCATGATAGCATGTCATGGTTCAAAAAAATTTGACGCGTTTTCGATTTAGTAGAATTTAAAAACCATGTATCTCAATGTTAGCGGCCGAGCGATGGTGGCAAGGTGTTTGACATTCAATTTCATTTCTTGCATGGGACTTAAGCATGTAAACAAGGACACACATTCCAATTCTGAACCACTATATATGCACTGGAGCATGTGCATGTATTTCAAATTTGAATTATGCACATAAATGCATAGAAAACTCAGTTAATGTATAAAAATTTCCATCATCCTCCTCCTCTCTCCTAGAAGTTTATATGTACTTTATTAGTTGTAAATGTTAAGTAATTCAGAGATAACGTTGAGTTACTTGTCATTGATGTGTATTGCATTTTTTAAGGAATAAAACTTATACTAATTTGTTTTTGATATTCTGTCCAATTTTGATTATTGTCTCTTCAACACATCCGTAGCAATTATATGAAGGTAAATCCATTGTATCCATCTACTGCGTATGCAAATCTTTGTTATGCTCATTCTCTTCTCTGCACTTGTTAACATGTATATACATGAGAGAGGTGTCAGAAAATGGTAATCTGCATTAGCATGTAATTGATCTCTTTGCATTTGTAGAGAGTCAAACACGGAGGCAAGTTGTGGGATCTCTCTGCATGTTTGTGAGACTTTGGATTTTTTTTGAAGAGATTGCATCTCTACATTTTTTTGTCGGGAGGATTGTGAGAGTTTGGCCATGTTTCGTTGTTGAGAGATTTTACCCTGTCCGCGCCAATTTTTTTATTATGGGATGGTTTGATCACTCGTGGGATGGTCCAGCCTGTTTTTTTAGAGTTGATGGTCCAGCTCATTGGGATCGTGAGATTGACTGTAGAGGTCCGAACCTGTTACGATCTCACGTCCGAGAAATTACCTGCTTTAAACTTATGGGTCCAATCTGTTGTGATCTCATGTTACGGGGCCACCTCGTTTATAAAGATCTAATGGTCGTACTTTGTTGATTAGAAATAGGCACACGTAATTAAAGGACAGGTATTTATAATTGTTGTGGGATTTTTAAGCTAATTATCTTTATTCTGGTGAACCCGTCAACACGTCTGAGAAATTTTAACCTGGGGTAGGGATAAGTATATCAATGTCTTACTACTCTCCCACCCTCATCCTCTCTCCTAGCAGTATATATGTAATTTATTAGTTGGTTTACTTAGTTGATATAAATGCTAAGTGATTCAGAGGTAACATTAGTTACTTAGTTATTTTGTTAAATTACAATTTAGATGATAACCACGTACATTCTGTTGTTATTCAGTATCATTTATAGGATATAAATTATAGAGTAATTTTACTTGTCATTGATGTGTATTACATTTTTTTAGGGAACGAGACTTTATTTTTTATATGATTTTTTGTCCAATTTTGATTATTGTCTCTTGAACACATCCGTAGCAATTATATGAAGTTTTGCATATCAAAAGGTAAATCCATTGTATCCATCTACTACGTATAAGACAATCTTTGTTATGCTGATTGTCTTCTATGCGCTTGTTAACATGTATATACATGATAGCGGTGTCAGAAAATGGTAATCTGCATTATGATTGATTGATCTCTTTGCATTTGCAGGGAGTCAAACGCGGAGGCAAGTCATGGGCTTCCTAGTTGCTACTGCTTTCGGGTTCCACCTATGTAATGTGTGCTACAACTTTGCATCATTCCTACATCCCTCCACATTGGCTTATTCTTCATAGGTATGTTTCCCCTGTCTAGTTGGATAAAAGTATCTTATTTTTATTTGTTGTTAACATATTAACAAGTTATATTACTGATATATGTATTAAACCAAAGCAAGATGGGTTACATTTGTTAAATGAAATTTAGTTCATGTGTCTTAAACTCTTAATTGATGTGCAAAGAATCGCACCTATTATAGTCGATGCCCATAGTACTGGAGCTTTTCTCATGGTCGTCTTCAACTCAAAGTATGTAGGAAAAAGAGTGGTTACCAAGAACATGAAACTCACAAAAGTGCATATCTGATAGCCCTAATTGTATTGACTGATTTGAAGTATTATTTCTCTATCTCAATAACGTAAATGGTTTGCCTTACTTTCAACATATTTATTGTGTACCCTCTAGCACTTCTTCAGATTTTCCATCCAATGAGTTCAGCAACTTTTCCATATCATAGTGCAGAGTAAATATAGTTCTCCCTTCAATCCATATTAATTGTCACTGACTTAGTACAACTTTGCACAGTGACAATTAAAATGGATTAGAGGGAGGAGGAAATTTCATATTCAAATTAGTAGAATATGCTTACTGGGCTGTTATAATTTTTGTATATAACCGCAACTGTTGCACTAAATATACTTGTCAGTCTCCTTTGTATTTAGTTTGCGACAATCACCACATGACCATTGGATACTTTCTAGTAACAAATCTATTATAGCTATGGCCGTTAAAGCGAAATCCTAAAAGTTTTACCCAAAAGCTCAAAGTTAGCAATCTAAAGAAGTTGAGAGACGTAAATAATTCAGATATGGCTCCATTATAACTGATATGACTCAAAAATAAACATACGTCATTATTCATTAGTTGATAAATAAGAGTGAAAGATAGTGTTCCATCCCCGTCAAGAAGTTTTCGAGTTTTGGCTCTATCTAGATCTGTATATATTATTCTCGCAATGGTTAACTTTACGACCCTGTGAAATCAATGACAAATCTATTAGATTTTTGTTTCTTTGTAAATAGCAGAGGATCTTATAACATAATTGGACTTACTTTTGCACTTAATTACTTTGCAGTTAGAAATATTAACATACAAAACTATAATTTGCATGTTTTTTTAAAATAGTAGAACAATCTGTAATTAAATATGATGAATAAACATTTTTGTCTATCAAAATCATAAGGAGGCTCATGAGTTGGTCGATTATATGGTTGATAGAATCCCATATTCTCACTACTCTCACTTGGATGTTCCAGTTTGTGTTTTTGTTGCACAATAAGCTTCTTGCACGCCATAGTGTTTTGACGGCAAAAGGATTCAAAAATTGTTAGTTGGTTATCTATGAAGCTTTTATCCCGATATAAGTGAACTAATTAATATTTACAAACCTTCTTGATTCAGATGAGAGGTAGTTGGGACCTCAGCAGGTTTGTCTTGACTTCATTGGGCATCGAGTTGCACGATGATGTCACAGCTTTGGATGAATATCGATGTTCGTATGGCAACGTGTCGCAGAATCACATGCTTCAATTTGTAGCACCCTAACTATGCTTAACGGCTGGGATAATTCAAGCGGAATGGCTGTAGGGTTACCTTCTCCTCCTCCTCGTCCGCCACTTCTTTGGCGCTTGCATCCACACCCATCATGCGTTAGCTGTTCAGGGCCCTCTGTCGTATTCGTTTATGTGATGTAGGTCATTCTCTCTCCCTCGGCAAGCCTAGCTTCTATGTCGTATTCGTTTATGTAATGTAGGTCATTCTCTCTCCCTCGGCAAGCCTAGCTTTCTTTGCTATTGTTGGTCTCCGGCGGTGAGACTTCGTCCTTGATCAGGTCATCTTCCCAGGGATTTAAGGAAAACCTATATATAATAGACTATATTAATTGTGAGATGGTTAGGTTCCTGTGCTAGAGCCAAATTTTGTTTGAGTACACGTGATTGTTCGTCCACCGCCTACATGTAATCTGATCAAGAGATTAGTGATATTAAAAAGGTGCTACTTCCATATAATGACGTGACCTGGTTCTGTGCGTGCCTATTTTTTCTTCCTTCAATGAGGTTACCTGGTTCTGTAGGTGCCTACTTTTTTCTTTTGCAAACGGAATTGTTGTATCGTTCCTGCATGCATGTACGTGATGGACTTGGTTATACCTTCCCTTTTTATGCACATGGTTTGGCGTACGGGTCCGTTAGTCCGCTATAGGTTCGAACCTTAACTTTAGTACTCGTTGCCTCATATACACATATACACGTGACAACCCAATAAGTTGGTACAAACATATTAAATATGTGTTACGTAAAAAGTTTTAATCTAAGCCGTTATAATTCTTATCAAACGGTGCAAATAATATTAGCATATGTGGACAAATCGTAGTAGCTCGTTTGTCTCTTGTTTTAATTATATAATAGATAGATAGATGTCCAAGCGAACCCCGAAAACTCCAAAAAAATGACACAACACTCGTGTTGTTCTACGTTGACACGAGAAAAATTTAGAAAGTAAGAAGAGGCAACATATATCGTTTGTCCCCCAAGATGGCACGTTCCCTACCGAAACCATCTGGTTTGTTGTGAGAGAAGCTCCGGTTTGCGAGAAGCTTATACTCAAACCTATCCCGAAAGGAAAAATATTTTTACCATGGCATGTCGTTGCCGTTCCATGATATCATGTCAAGTTTCATGAATCTCAGGAGAGTTTTCGATTTACTAGAATTTTAAAACCATGTATCTCAATGTTAGTAGCTGAGCGACAATGTCAAGGTGTTTGACATTCCTTCTCTTTTCTTGCATGTGACCTAAGCTTGCAACCAAGGACAAACATTTGATTTTGCAACCCGTTTTTATGGACTGGAGCATGTGCTTTAATTTTGAATCATGCACCTGAAATTGCTATAAAACCAATTTAATGTATAAAATTTCCAAATGAACCCTGAATAATTCCAATTTTTTAGACACACACATAGTTGCATGTTCACTGCAGATAGCAATTAAAACACTGTCCATTGCCGCTGTGACCCCATTATGTAATTCAAATTAAAATGAAAAATCAAGTAGATCCCACACAGTTTATTATCACCAACCGTGTGAGATGCAGTACAAAATATCCTAGAGCACCATCGGTGTATAGTACGCCTATGGCTTATGCGAGAAGGTGCGTTGGCTTCAGTCCACAGCCGGCGTGTCAGGCACAGTAGCTCGCTCCCCAAATACTCCCGCCTCTGCATCCCTCGCAATCTCAAAAATAACTGCTCGCCCTTGATCCAAATTTTCAGTAGCCCCCGCCTTATTACTCTCGCCTAGTAAAATTTTCAGTTGCCGCGGTATTTCCTCAAACACCACCTTAACACCCCCGCCCCCTCTACACACACCACACACTCCACAAAACATGCGCTCACCGACACACACCACCCCCGTAACCATTGGTAGGTCACCGCCATCACCGCCACCTCCATCCTCAACCTTTGCCTATGTGTCGGGGAGCTCGAGGAGCCAATGGCCCAAGAGAGGTTTATCGCGGCCTCTTCGCCCGATGCCGGCGAGGTGGCCGCGGAGGTGTCCTCATCGTCCTCCCCGGGTTCTTTATCGATTTGCCATCGCCGGTCCCCCGATCCGCCCACCGCAGCACCCCTACGCCGGTTCGAGGACTTCCCCGTCCTCCCTCGGACCCAGCAGCCGACGAGGTCCTACCTCGGGGTCCGGCAGCGGTGGTGGGGGCCGTGGGTCGCTGAGATTATAGATTGGGAGACCCACACCTGCTGGTGGCTCGGTAGCTTCCACACAGCCGAGTTCGCGACCATGGAGTACGACCGCTGGCAGGTCCTCTACCATGGCGCGATGGCTAGGCTCAATTTCCCCTTCGGCACACGTCTGGTCCACCTCGTTCCGCCGGAGCCAGGGGTGGTGAGCTCAGCTATGGCACGGGAGGACCACGAGGCGTGGAGCGCCTAGAGGCTGAGGCCGCCGACGAGGCCTACATGCAAGAGCTCCACCGGCAGCACCTGGAGCTCGTTGAGGCGGAGTGGGCGATCTTTGCCGGCGCGGAGGGCAGCAAGGTTATCACGCTCTCCTCCGATGATGAGGTCGAATGTGGCGAGGACGGCAGCACGGAGAGCGGCGAGATTATCACGCTCTCTTCCGATGAAGAGGTCGAAGACGGCGAGGATGGCGGCACGGAGGGCGGCGAGGTTATCGCGCTATCCTTCGATGACGAGGTCGAAGGCGGCGAGGAAGGTAGTGCGGAGGGCGTCGAGGTGGGCGGTGAGGACGAGGAGATCGACGCCGACGAGTGGAGGAGTGCCTTCCCCAACGACCCCGATGACGGCACCGGCCCGGACCCGGCTTGTGGCACATCGTACCTGACGAGGAAGGATTGGCTCGACCTCTACTTTGACCGAAAGTAGTTTAGCTTAGTTAAATTTATGTTTTATGTTCGGTTATGCAAAACTATCTATGTTTATGTTTGAATGCATGCTACTTTCGGTTGAACCTGCTTTGAGCTTAATCAAATTGAAGTTTACAACATTAAGTTTAGGGGATCGACTAGAAACAGCCAAAAATTGCTGGAGTATATATATATATATCCACTAATTGTTTTAGTGCTTTAAGTTTTAAAGGACCGGCTAGAGATGGCCTTATGCCTTGTTTATTTCAGTTCTTCACAATGTGATTCTCTATATGTGCAACTATTTGCCGTGCAATTCAATTTCATCAATAACAGTTTCAACAATACCACTATGAATTATGATATTTGGTTGTTGTTAAGGATATTGCAGTTAACATGCCTTTTCGTTTTTTTATCATTAACTAGTGTACTTTAGACCTGCACGATACCAGTTTGAATGACTATTTGCTTGTTTATAAATGTTATGCCTGATGCAGTTAACACACCTTTCCACTTCTTGTTTTGCTTAACTAACATGCTTAAGCCTGCACACTGAAGCTATTATTTGTAGATTATGTTGTCTACCATGCATATATTTGGTTGATGTTTAGCTTGTTGTGCTTAACATGCCTTTATATGTACTCATACAAGACAATATTGAGAACAATGTTGTTTTTTCCATCGAGGTTAGTTTCATCGCATTGCTTATATGTACTCACTGTTCAGGATCTCGGTAGCTGGTACCATATAGCCTGGGGGCTAATAAGGGATTAATCGTCGAATCGGACATTTCACTGAATAAATCTGTAACCCATTTATCAATAGGTTAACTAGGGCCATATTTAATATATATCTAAGGCTACATAGCAACATGCATTGTACTGAATGACTAAATATGTAATCCTAGGCTACATAGCAACAAGGAAGAGTGTTACCTTAATGTTCGTGTTACCTTAATGTTCTGATGATGTCTAGATATACGTGTATAAAATCTTATATAGTGGGATGGAGGGAGTGTTGTACTACATCATTTTGCAATTGTTGTTTAGCTTCTAATATTAACTTGGTGCTTTTAGGTACACATGTCAATGCCAAAGATCCACACTTCGACCCTTTCTGCGTATGGGGCAATGAGATATTCATGAACCAGCATCAAGTGAGGAAATTGATAAAGATTGTTATTAAAATTGGTTAAAAGATGTCAATTGAACTATTTGTTTACACTTTATGCAAGACAACAGTGAACTGTAGTATGGTAAGTAAGAACCCTGTAGCCTTCTTTTTACTGCCCGTAATGAGTTGTGTTAGATGACAATGTCTGAATCTTTTTTCCTTTGTAGTGGATCCTGAAGCAGGTTACTCGAGATTACCTCTCAAAGTACATGATTAGCGGCCGGCCATCACAAGGGGTTGGACTAGAGTCGTGCGTGCCTTCTACATCCAGGATAGCACAATAGGGCCATTCCGCTTCACCTTGTCCAGCAACCAGAATGTTTGTCGCCTCTTTCTTTACCATCTATAATAGAGCAAGTATAGAACCCTGGTTCACCATTCTTTATTTGGTGCTTATGTAATTGTTAAACATATGTACCTATGAATTGAATATTGCATTGGTTATTTAAACCTGATGGATATGACTAAAGCTATAGCCAATTTCAAGTTTAAATTAGGTAGAATTTTAAATAGCAGCAATTAAATTAGGGCAAAATTACGGTGTGCAGGCCATTACGCCGCGTATGGTCAATAAAGCACATCGTGTGCGATATACATCATAATATGACACGGTTCAAGGAGTGGAAATGTGTGTAACAATGCACACAGTTGCTGTTTGCAAAGCGTGTGTGATGTTAGATGATAATCCCAAGTGCAGGGAAACATCGTAGCAATTTCCAAAGGTGGAAGTGATAAGTACGGAGTGTCGAACCCACAAGGAGCTAAAGGTAAGATCAATATTCTCTCAAGCCCTATCTGCCACTGATATGACTCTACGTACACCAAACATTTGCTTCCAACTAGAAACGAGAAATAAAACCATGTTGTGGGTATGAAGAGGATAACTTTGCATGATATCGGAGAGCTAAAATATAAAAGTAGGTGTTGTTATCATAAAGTTAGAATATATTACTAAATATTATAAATAGCGAGTGTGGAATAATGATGGATCGGTGTGCGGAATTGTCCTAGGCAATTCTTAACCAGGCCGATAATCACTATTGCAATTTCGTATGAGGGAGAGGCATAAGCTAACATACTTTCTCTACTTGGATCATATGCACTTATGATTGGAACTTTAGCAAGCATCCGCAACTACTAAAGATCATTAAGGTAAAACCCAACCATAGCATTAAAGCATCAAGTCCCCTTTATCCCATACACCGTGACCCACTTATCCGTGTTTATGCTTCTGTCACTCAAGCAACAGAGGCAATAAGTAAACCATGGACATATTGCAACACCCTACAGTGGGAATCCCTCACGCTTGCGCGACACGGAGGGCACCATAGGACAACACCAAAATAAAACATACAACTCATACCACTCTAGATCATCAATCAACCCAAAGACAAAGGATATCTACTCAAAACATCATAGGGTGGCAACACATCATTGGATCATATTATGTGGCATAAAGCACCATGTTCAAGTAGGGATTACAGCGGGGTGCGGGAGAGTGGACCGCGTAAAAGAGATGAGGGTGGTGATGATGATAGTGATGTTGATGAAGATGATCATCACGGTGATGATTCCCCTCCCGATGGCACTCCGGCGCCACCGAGAGAGAGGAGGAGAGGTTCTCCCCCTTGTTCTTCCTCCTCCATGGCCTCCCCCTGGATGGCGAGAGGTTCTCCCTCTGGTCCTTAGCTTTCATGGCGATGATGGCCCCTCTGGTATCCTCCTCCATGGCCTCCGGTGATGATGGCCCCCTCCGGCAGGGTGCCAGAGAGGGGCTAGATTGATTTCTCGTGGCTACAGAGGCTTGTGGCGGCGGAACTTCTGATCTAGGTTATTTCCCGAAGGTTTCTGTATTTATAGGAGGAGTTGGCGTTGATTTCACGTCAGGGGGGCCCTCGGGGAGTCCACGAGGCAGGGGGCGTGCCCCAGGGGGTGGGCGTGCCCCCCACCTTCGTGGGGCCCACGAGACTCCTCTCCGGTAGTTTTTTGTTCCAGTACTTTTCATATTTTCCAGAAAAATCTCTGTTGATTTTCAGCGCTTGCCGAGAACTTTTATTTCTGCACAAAAACAACACCACAGTAGTTCTGCTAAAAACAGCGTCAGTCCGGGTTAGTTCTAATCAAATCATACCAAAATCATATAAAAATATTGTAAACATGGAATGAATACTTCATAAATTATAGATACGTTGGAGACATATCAGCATCCCCAAGCTTAATTCCTGCTCGTCCTCGAGTAGATAAATGATAAAAGAAATAATTTATGAAGTGTGAATGCTAGCAAATGCATAAGTTTGATCAATGATAATTTCAATCACCTTTTCTAGCATCATTATATGTCATAACAGTAGCTCATCTCATAAAACTTGTGATGATCAAGTAACAAGCTATTCACATGTTAAAGTATAGATCAACTTTCTTGAAACTAACAAACTATATTCTCAGTCATCAAACAATTGCAATTCATCTTATTTTCAGGAAGGGTCTATGCCAGAGCTTGATTTAGCAAACTCCACATACTCAACGATCATTTAATCTTTCACAATTGTTAACACTCACGTGATATTTATGTGTTCAAAGTTTTAATCGGACACAGAGAAAGATAGGGGCTTATAGATTCGCCTCCCAACCTCTTACCTCGAGGGTAATGTCAACAATAATAGTTCATGATAACTTACGTCCAATTGGATATATATATATATATATATCAGGATCTTTCCAACACAATGTGCTTGCTAAAGGATAAAATGTAAAAAAGAAAGGTGAAAATCACCATGACTCTTGTATAGGGGTAGAAGATAAAAGTAAAAGATAGGCCCTTCGCAGAGGGAAGCAGGGGTTGTCATGCGATTTTAAGGTTGGATGCACAAAATCTTAATGCAAAAGAACTTCACTTTATATTGACACTTGTGATAGGGACCTTTATTATGAACTCCATCGCTTTTATTGCTTCCATACCACAAGATTGTATAAAGCTTATTTTCTCCACACTAATAGATCATACATATTTAGAGAGCAATTTTTATTGCATATACCGATGAAAACTTACTTGAAGGATCTTACTCAATCCATAGGTAGGTATGGTGGACTCTCATGGAAAAACTCATTTTAAGGGATGTTTGGAAGCACAAGTAGTATTTCTACTTGGTGCAAAGAATTTGGCTAGCATGAGAGGGAAAGGCAAGCTCAACATGTTGGATGATCTAAGACAATATAATGTTCCAGATATAGGAAAACATAACCCATTAAGTTGTCTTCCTTGTCCAACATCAACTTTTTAGCATGTCATATTTTAATGAGTGCTCACAATTACAAAAGATGTCCAAGATAGTATATTTATATGTGAAATCTCTCTTCCTTCAATATTCTTTCATGAATTGTTCAAGTGACCAATGCTGCGTTTGCTAACTTTCAATAAGTTTACTACCTATACTTATTATGTGTAAAGTCATTACTCCCCAAGTTATAAGCATATGAAAACATATATAAATTCAGATTTATGATATTCAATTCATTCAACCATTTTCTCATAGGATCTACGTGAAGCACATGAGTAAATGACAAACTACTCCAAAAGATATAAGTGAAGAACACTGACTAGTCAAATAATTAACTAGCCATGGGAGGATTCTTTTTCTTTCAATATTTCAGATCCAATGATTTTATTCAAATAGAAAGTGAAATTGAAAATACGCTCCAAGCAAAACACATATCACGTGACGAATAAAAATATAGCTCCGAGTAAGGTATACGGATAGTTTTGAAGACGAAAGAGGGGATGCCTTCCGGGGCATCCCCAAGCTTAGGCGCTTGAGTCTTCCTTGAATATTACCTTGGGGTGCCTTGGGAATCCCCAATATTAGGGTCTTTCCACTCCTTATTCTCCTCATATCGATATCTTACCCAAAGCTTGAAAACTTCAATCACATAAAACTTAACGGAACTTCGTGAGATAGGTTAGTATGATAGAGAGTAAACCATTCACTTTGGTACTGTCAAAGACAAGTTTCATAATTTTTTTCACACAATGCCTACTGTAACATATCATTTCAACAATTTATATTGAGAAATATAAGTCATAGAAACTAGAAAACAAGCAAACTATGCAATGAAAACAGAATCTGTCAGAAACAGAACAGTCTATAATGATCTGAACATAAACCATACTTCTGCTACCCCAAAAATTATAAAATAAATTGGTGGACGTGAGGAATTTGTATATTAATCATCTTCAAAAATAATCAACCTAAAATAACTCTCCATTAAAAAATGGCATATATTCTCGTGAGCACAAAGTTTATGTTTTTTACAGCAAGATTGCAAAGACTTCACCCATGTCTTCCCAAAGGTCTTACTTTGCACTTTATTGAAACAAAAAGCTATAAAACATGATTACTATAGTATATTAATCATTTAAACACACAAAAACAGTAAGGGTAAATATTGGGTTGTCTCCCAATAAGCGCTTTTCTTTAATGCCTTTTAGCTAGGCATGATGATTTCAATGATGCTCACATAAAAGAAAAGAATTGAAACATAAAGAGAGCATCATGAAGAATATGACTAGAGCAATTGAATCTAACCCACTTCCTATGCCTAGGGATTTTGGTAACACATAATTTATAGGAACAAGAATCAACTAGCATAGGAAGGCAAAACAAGTATAACTCAAAACTTTAATCACATAGAGAGGAAACTTGATATTATCGCAACTCCTAGAAGCATATATTCCTCCCTCATAATAATTTTCAGTAGAATCATGAATGAATTCAACAATATAACCATCACATATAGCATTCTTTTCATGATCTATAAGCATAGAAATTTTACTACTCTCCACATAAGCAAAACTCTTCTCAATCGGAATAGTGGGATCACTAATTCCTAAAGTTGACACTCTTCCAAACCTGCTTTAGATGATAGTATTATTCATACTCCAAAAGATATATGTGAAGTTCATGGAGAATTCTACAATTAATATAGACTAACCAATATCCAAGCTCAATATATATATATATATATATATATATATATATATATATATATATATATATATGAAGCACACGAAGCATTCTATAAAACCATACTCAAATGATTTAAGTGAAGCACAAAGAGCAATTCTATAAGATCATACTTAAAAGATTTAAGTGAGGCACATGAAGTATTCTATAAATCAATGAAGGGCTATCTCATACTAGCATGGTTCTTAAAGAAAAATAAAAACACAAAGGACACAAATCATGTGAACAAAACAAAACCGAGGTATACCGATATTTGTTGAAGAAGAAAGATGGGATGCCAACCGGGGCATCCCCAAGCTTAGATGCTTGAGTATCCTTTGAAATATTTACTTGGGGTGCCTTGGGCATCCCCAAGCTTGAACTCTTGCCTCTCTTTATTCTTCTCACATCGGTAACTCCTCGTTCTTAGAACACTTCATCCACTAAAACTTAACAAAAACTTTGCGAGATCCGTTAGTGTAATAAAGCAAACTACCACTTTAAGGTACTGTAATGAATTCATTCTTTATTTATATTGGTGTTAAACCTACTGTATTACAACTTATCTATGGTTGATACCTCCCGATACTATCCATAGATTCATCAAAATAAGCAAACAACACGCGAAAAACAGAATCTTTCAAAACCAGGACAGTCTGTAGTAATCTGGAAGTTTAGTAAACTTCTGTAACTCCAAAAATTATTAAATAAATATGAAAATTTGAACAATTTGTACAGAAGTAATGTGTAAAAAGTTTCAGACCCGTTTGACCTTCCAGTAAAAAAATGTTCTGATGATGTCTAGATATACGTGTATAAAATCTTATATAGTGGGATGGAGGGAGTGTTGTACTACATCATTTTGAAATAGTTTTTTACCTTCTAATATTAACTTGGTGCTTTTAGGTACACTTGTCATTGCCAAAGATCCAAACTTCAACCCTTTCTGCGTATGGGCCAATGAGATATTCATGAACCAGCATCAAGTGAGGAAATTGATAAAGATTGTTACTAAAATTGGTTAAAAGATGTCAATCGAACTATATGTTTACACTTAATTTATGCAACAAAATAGTGAACTGCAGGATGGTAAGTAAGAACCCTCTAGCCTTCTTTTTATTGCCCATAATGAGTTGTGTTAGATGACAATGTCTGAATCTTTTTTCCTTTGCAGTGGATCCTGAAGCACTTTACTCAAGATTACCTCTCAAACTACATCATTGGCGGCCGGCTATCACAAGGGGTTGGACTAGAGTCGTGTGTGCCTTCTACATCCAGGAGAGCACTATAATGCATTGGTTATTTGAACCTGATGGATATAAATAAAGCTATAGCCTACTTTCAAGTTTAAATTAGGTACAATTTTAAATAGCGGCAATTAAATTAGGGCGAAATTACGGTGTGCAGGCCATTACGGTGCACACAGTAAATAAAGCATAGCGTGTGTGATATACATCATAATCCGACACGGTTCACGGTGTGGAAACGTGTGTAACAATGCACACAGTTGCTGTTTGCAAAGCGTGTGTGATGTTAGATGATAATCCCCAAGTGCAGGGAATCATCATAGCAATTTCCAAAGTTGGAAGTGATAAGTATGGAGTGTCGAACCACAAGGAGCTAAAGGTAAGATCAATATTCTCTCAAGCCCTATCTGCCACTGATACGACTCTACGTACACCGAACGTTTGCTTCCAACTAGAAGCGAGAAATAAAACTATGTTGTGGGTATGAAGAGGATAACTTTGCATGATATCGGAGAGCTAAAATACAAAAGTAGGTGCTGTTATCATAAAGTTAGAATATATTACTAAATATTATAAATAGCGAGTGTGGAATAATGATGGATCGGTTTGCGGAATTGTCCTAGGCAATTGTCAATAAGACCGGTAATCACTATTCAATTTCATATGAGGGAGAGGCATAAGCTAACATACTTTCTCATCTTGGATCATATGCCTTATGATTGGAACTCGAGCAAGCATCCGCAACTACTAATGATCATTGAGGTAAAACTCAACCATAGCATTAAAGCATCAAGTCCCCTTTATCCCATACGTCGTGACCCACTTATCCGTGTTTATGCTTCTGTCACTCAAGCAACGTAGACAATAAGTAAACCATGGACATATTGCAACACCCTACAGCGGGAATCCCTCACGCTTGCGCGACATGGAGGGCACCATAGGACAGCACCAAAATAAAACATACAACTCATACCAATCTAGATCATCAATCAACCCAAAGACAAAGGATATCTACTGAAAACATCATAGGATGGCAACACATCATTGGATCATAATATGTGGCATAAAGCACCATGTTCAAGTAGGGGTTACAGCGGGGTGCGGGAGAGTGGACCGCGTAAAAGAGATGAGGGTGGTGATGATGATGGTCATGTTGATGAAGACGATCACCGCGGTGATGATTCCCCTCCCGATGGCACTCCGGCACCACCGAGAGAGAGGAGGAGAGGTTCTCCCCCTTGTGCTTCCTCCTCCATGGCCTCCCCCCTGGATGGGGAGAGGTTCTCCCTCTGGTCCTTGGCCTTCATGGCGATGATGGCTCCTCCGGGATCCTCCTCCATGGCCACCGGTGATGATGGCCCCCTCCGACAGGGTGCCAGAGAGGGCCTAGATTGATTTCTCGTGGCTACGGAGGCTTGTGGCAGCGGAACTTCCGATCTAGGTTATTTCCCGGAGGTTTCTGTATTTATAGGAGGAGTTGGCATTGATTTCATGTCAGGGGGCCCTCGAGGAGTGCACGAGGCAGGGGGGCGCGCCCCAGGGGGTGGGAGCGCCCCCACCCTCGTGGGACCCACGGGACTCCCTCCGGTAGATTTTTGTTCCAGTATTTTTTCTTATTTTCTAGAAAATATCTCCGTTGATTTTCAACGCGTTCTGAGAACTTTTATTTCTGCACAAAAACAACACCATGGTAGTTCTGCGAAAAACATCGTCACTCCTGGTTAGTTCTAATCAAATCATACCAAAATCATATAAAACTATTGTAAACATGGCATGAATACTTCATGAATTATTGATACGTTGGAGACGTATCATTAGACACTATGACATATGATGCGGGAAAACTAAATGTGTGTGAATGTCTACCTATCGTACACAGTTTATAATCATGAACTATTTGTGATGTGCCAGGCATTGTAAACGTAGACCCAGTTTGGTATGTGCCTAGAAAACTCCCGTGCCTGGGATCTGCCTGGTTTTAGGTAAAACCACAAAACTCCGACTACGATGGCAATGCGAGCACAAACGAGTAGCAAGGATGAAGCATTTTGGATATGCGAGACATTGGAAATGGTTATATAGGGGCAACTGTATGCATCAAGGCTCCCTATCGCCCACACTCACTTGGCGACGGTTCCAAGTGCCGTCACGGAAAGGGGTTAAAAAGCGTTTGTATAGCACCTCGCTGTACCAGTGAAATCATCTCTCCGACTACTCCACCACGACCCACGTTGTTGATCAGTGTGGTGTCAAGACACAGGATGATTAAGTGGCAGCCATTCGCCACATGGCGGCCACTTCCTACCAAGGAAACCCACAGATGACACCTGTCTAGCGACGTGTCGAGCGGGTGGGCATGGAGCTGGTGAATTAGCCCGGCAAGCCTTTCCAGGCAACCAATGACGTGACACTAAGCGGCACATTAAATGCATGCTGTCAGCCTGTAGAGTTAGGTATAATAGCAGTATTTGCTATCATATCAGTGTCTAATGACTAATTTGCCACTGTGGTAACCCCTTGATCTATAAAAGGTGTGAAAGTGCAACTAACCCTAGGTGGTTTTGGTAATTCATAACAACATATAGCTCATTGAGCTAATGCTATTCCAAGACTATTATTTCAGGAAAGCTCAATGAATGGCATGGCATGGATGATGAAAGTGGATCCCTCAAAATACTAAGGATAAAGGATTGGCTCAAGCTCATTAGCTCAAGACTCTTCATTTTATATTTTAGTGATCCAAGATCACATTGAGTCTATAGGAAAAGCCAATACTATCAAGGAGGGATGAGGTGTTGCTTAATGAACCTCTTGCTTCATGTGCTTAGTGATATGCTCCAAAAACCCTCAGCTACTTTCTCACATCCACAAATGACCTAAACCCAAAGCCAAAATCGGTCACACCGATTCTTCCTATCCGGCGCCACCGATTTCAAATGTCATAGCCACTGCCACAAACCCTAGGCAAATCGGTTTTACCGATAGGGATCTCGGTCTCACCGAGATGGGATTGTAATCTCTCTGTTTCCCTTCGTAACGTTTCGGTCAAACCGAAGTGAGCGATCGGTCCCACCGAGATTGCAATGTAAACTCTCTGTTTCCCTTTTGTAACATTTCGGTCTCACCGAAAAGAGCAAACCGATCCCACCGAGTTTACCTGACCAACTCTCTGGAAAGCTTATTACCAAAATCGGTCTCACTGAGTTTGTGTAATCGGTGTTACCGAGATTACGTTATGCCCTAACCCTAACCGAATCGGTCTCACCGAGTTGCATGTCAGTCCCACCGAAAATCACTAACGGTCACTAGGTTTACTAAATCGGTCCGACCGAGTCTGTTGAATCGGTCCCACCGAGTTTGGTAAATTGTGTGTAACGGTTAGATTTTGTGTGGAGGCTATATATACCCCTCCACCTCCTCTTCATTCGTTGAGAGAGCCATCAGACTAAACCTACACTTCCAACTTACCATTTCTGAGAAAGAACTACCTACTCATGTGTTGAGGCCAAGATATTCCATTCCTACCATATGAATCTTGATCTCTAGCCTTCCCCAAGTTGCTTTCCACTCAAATCTTCTTTCCACCAGATCCAAATCCTATGAGAGAGAGTTGAGTGTTGGGGAGACTATCATTTGAAGCACAAGAGCAAGGAGTTCATCATCAACGCACCATTTGTTACTTCTTGGAGAGTGGTGTCTCCTAGATTGGCTAGGTGTCACTTGGGAGCCTCCGACAAGATTGTGGAGTTGAACCAAGGAGTTTGTAAGGGCAAGGAGATCGCCTACTTCGTGAAGATCTACCGCTAGTGAGGCAAGTCCTTCGTGGGCGACGGCCATGGTGGGATAGACAAGGTTGCTTCTTCGTGGACCCTTCTTGGGTGGAGCCCTCCGTGGACTCGCGCAACCGTTACCCTTCGTGGGTTGAAGTCTCCATCAACGTGGATGTACGATAGCACCACCTATCGGAACCACGCCAAAAACATCCGTGTCTCCAACTGCGTTTGAATCCTCCAAACCCTTCCCTTTACTTTCTTGCAAGTTGCATGCTTTAATTTCCGCTGCCTATATACTCTTTGCATGCTTGCTTGAATAGTGTGATGATTGCTTGACTTGTCCTAAGATAGCTAAAATCTGCCAAACTCTAAAATTGGGAAAAGGTTAAGTTTTTAATTGGTCAAGTAGTCTAATCACCCCCCCTCTAGACATACTTCAAGGTCCTACAAGTGGTATCAGAGCTTTGGTCTCCATTTGCTTTGATTTCCATAGCTTTTGGTGGTCATAGCCTTGGTTTCACAACCTAGGAGAGTATGGCGTCTAGCGAGGGAAATTATCACCGTAGAGGTCCTTACTTTGATGGTACTAATTTTGCTAGTTGGAAGCATAAGATGAAAATGCATATTCTTGGACATAACCCCGCCGTTTGGGCTATTATTTGTATTGGCTTGCAAGGTGAATTCTTTGATGGGAGAGAGCCGAACCGTGAAGCTAATGCGGAAGAATTGAAGATGCTGCAATACAACGCTCAAGCTTGTGATATCATCTTCAACGGATTGTGCCCCGAAGAATTCAACAAAATCAGCCGTCTTGAGAATGCAAAGGAAATTTGGGACACTTTGATTGATATGCACGAAGGTACCGAATCCGTCAAGGAATCCAAGTTGGATGTGCTCCAAAGTCAGCTTGACAAGTTCAAAATGAAGGATGGTGAAGGTGTCGCTGAAATGTACTCTAGGCTTGCTCTTATTACAAATGAGATTGCCGGCTTAGGGAGTGAAGAGATGACCGACAGATTCATCATCAAGAAGATCCTAAGAGCATTGGATGGAAAGTATGATACCGTGTGCACATTGATCCAAATGATGCCAAACTACAAAGATCTCAAGCCAACGGAAGTCATTGGAAGAATTGTTGCTCATGAGATGTCACTCAAGGATAAGGAGGAACTTCACAACAAGTCAAGTGGTGCTTACAAAGCCTCAAGTGAAGCCCCCACATCATCAAGTGAGAAACAAACCTTCAATGAAGAATTGAGCTTAATGGTGAAGAACTTCAACAAATTCTACAAGAGTAGAAGCAAAGAAAGAAGCTCCAAGTCAAGGTCTTACCATGACAAAAGATCTTCTAGTCGAGAGCGCAATTGCTACAATTGTGGGAGGCCTGGACACTATTCCAATGAGTGTACGGCACCCTACAAAAGAAGAGAAGATTCTCCAAAAGAAGAAGCAAAAGAGAAGAATCACCACCAAGAGAGAGGAGGAGTAGAGATGATCGTTATGAACGAAGAACCTCACGGAGAAGTAAAGATTCGGAAAGGAAGGACAAGTCATCAAGGAGCTACAAAAAACGAAGACATCAAGCTCATGTTGGTGAATGGGTTTCCGGCTCCGACTCCGAGAAACACTCCGAGAGAAGCTATCACCCCGACTCCGAATATACTCAAGATGAAGGTGTTGCCGGTCTAGCACTTGTGTCAACCAACTCCTACGACATATTTGATTCACCAAATGAAGGAATTTGAAGATGCTTCATGGCCAAAGGTCCAAAGGTAACACATCCTGAGTACGTTGATTTCAATAGTGATGAAGATGACTTGCTTGTGGATGATGATTTACCTGTTGACAACTCTAGTGATGAATACTATGATGAAACGTCAATTAATCATGCTAAACAAGATAAAACGAATGACAATGATAAGGAGAAGATTGAGCTTCTAACTAAAGAACTAAACACTCTTAAGTTGGCTCATGAAACTATCTTCGAAGATCATCGAGAACTTTTAAGAGCTCATGAGAAGTTACGCTTTGAAAAGCTCAATCTTGAGCAAGAGTATGAGTTCTTAAAAGCAATCAATGATGATCTCCGTAAGAAAAGTTCTTCTTACATTGCCAAGCGTTTACTCCTATCTACTTACATGCCTCAAGTCAAGTCTAGTAACAAGTACAAGAAAGATACTTCCTCTAGTAGTGACAATAATAATGTCAAATCCAATATTGTTGCTTCTAGTAGTTCTCTTGATTCCACTAATGATTCTCTTAGCCAAGTTACACTTGAGCAAGAAAATAGCTTATTGAAGGGAATTATAGAGAAAGGTGTTTACAAGAGCCTTGCCGGGAGTAAGCAATTCGAGGAAATTGTACGCAAGCAAGGAAGACACCGGAAGAATCAAGGTGTTGGTTTTGAACGAAAGTTCAATGCCAATGGAGTTGAGTGGGAAGAAGATCAATACCCCAAGACGAAGTTTGTTCCTCAACAAGAGAAGTATGATCCTACTTCCTTCAAGGGAACACAAGCTCAAGATGATCTTCCACCACAAGACCACAAGAACAAAGGCAAGGACAAGCTTCAAGAAGAGATTGATGCATTTGAAGAAGCACCTAAGGTCTCGGTCAAGTGGATTCCCAAGACTACGTCAAGTTCTACTTCATCAAGTACAACTACAACTCCAAGGATTCCCATCAAGATGATGTGGATCCCGAAGAAGAAGAACTAGAGAGTTCTTGAGGGTGACTCCGCCAACATTCTTCACTCATATTATTATGGCAAGGACAAGTGCAATCAACTTCCACATCTTGCACTAGTTCAAGGAGTCACAAACCCTCATGTTGGTAAGGCAAGGAACAAGGTAACCTAATGTTTTCATGGACATCATCTTGTGTGTGCATCACTCTATGTCTATGGATATTCTTGTTTGTTCCTTGTGGGACTAACCCATGTAGGTATGTTGAAAGTGCAACTCACTCCAACGGATTGCTCCAAATGATCTACATCAACATTGAGCATCCACATCTTCAACACCTACATGAAGTCATCATCGACAAAACCCAAGGTTAGTTCATCCCTCTAAAAGGGGATCTCACATCTAGGGGGAGCTTAACTCTAAGACTTGAGTCAAAGCAACTCTAATGGTGTGAACACATCAATGCATTATGTAAAAGTGGTAACCCCACTTGGGCTTAAACGATGAGTATGACCTATGATCAAATGTTTATCATTTGACTCCTAAGTCAATATACTCATATATAGATGACCTAGTCATCGCCAATTGTTTGATAGATGCTAGAATTGGTTGTGCATGCTTTGCCACATATTTCATTTGCCATCTTATTGTGTGAGCATGTTGGTGCATATTTTACTCATTCAAGGACATCCACTTGTTGTTTTGATTGTTTGGTTCTTCCTTCTTTTGGCCAAGTGGATGGACAAGAATGCCTAAGAACTTTCTCTAGCTATCTATGCTCTTCTCGTCTCAAACTCTATTCATGCTACATCACAAAATTTGATCAAGTCAGATTCGAACCACTCTGTGTGAGGAGCACTCGGAGTCCCCGATTCGTCATAGACTTAAACTTCCAAAACTTCTTTGTGATTCTCGGTCTGACCGATTCCTCCATTTCGGTCCTACCGAGATCACTAAGTCGATCTAGGTTTTCAATCTCGGTGCAACCGATTTGAACTTTTCGGTCACACCGAGTTGCTGTAACTGAACACAGTTATGCATCTCGGTGCCACCGAGTTGTTCCACTCGGTCACACCGACAGGGTCGGGCTATATATAGTCACGGGCAAAAATTTGGAAACTTCTCCGAACCCCTTCGCCCGCGCAATAGCTCGCTCTGCCTCCAAGGTCTCCGGATCGTCTCCTCGTCGCCAGCCGCCTCCTGTCGCTGGTCTCCTCCGCCGTCAACGGAATTCAACCCCGCCGTTGCCGCCGTAGCGAGTTCATCGCCAAGCTAGGGTATGGACTCGATCACTGTGCTATCCTCGTCCGATTCCTAGCACATTGTGTTCTTATTGATTCTTGCCACGATTGAAACACTCCTATCCAGTCAATGCAATCCGTAGATTAGATGAGATTTGAAAATTTAGGGTTAGGTTTCCGCCGAAACCATCTCGGACCCACCGAGTTGAAAAACTCGGTCCCACCGATTTGGCTTATGCCATTGCACTAGTAACTCTCGGTTTGACCGAGAATTGCTAATCGGTGCGACCGATTTTAGGACTTTGTGAAACCCTAGCAGTCTCGGTGCCACCGAACTGTGACTCGGTCCAACCGAGTTCATCAGTTTAGGTTCCAAAACTGCTTCGGTATCACCGAGTTTGAAAATCGGTTGATCCGAAATGCTTTCTGTGGAAAACTAAAACCGAATTTTTGAATCATTCTTTTGCAAAAATCTCTGCATTTTGTGATGCTCATCCACTCCATCTCATCTATAACTCTTCACAGGGTCAGCAGTTAGAGTTTGCAGCATGTCAGACTAGAGTGACAGTCAGAACAGGTCAGAAGGGCAGATGCAAATGAGTGAGGGCACTAGTCCCTCCAGCACTTCAGATGAAGGCAGCAGGAGCACTCCTAGCAACCTGCCTAAGGCTGCTACCAGGCAAAGGAAGAAGAGAACTTCAGACTCTGAAGATGAGGATTATAGAGCTGAAGAGGATGAAGCTACTTCCAAGAAGGTAGTGCTCAAGAAGGTGCTCAGTTCAACTGCAGTAAAGCCAGGCATGAAGATTAAAAGGCTTGCAGGAAGACAACCAATGTCCAAAGCCAGAGCATCAACTCAACTGCCTGAAAAGCCTGATCCCAAAGAGCCAGCTGCTGAAGGAAAGAAAAGGAAGGAAAGGGTCAAGAAGACCATGGCCAGAGTTGTTGGGCAACCTTCCATGATGGAAGAAGAAGAAGAGCTTGCTGCACCAGCACCAAAGGCACCAAAGCTTATGGGAGATGCTATTAGATCAGGGGCTGCAACATCTAAGCCCAAGGAAGCACCCAAAGCTGCCCCCAAGGCCAAGTCTGCACCAAAGAGGAATACCAGGAGTATTCCAGCTGCTGAGAAGAACAAGGCCCCAGTGCCTGAGGTTGCTGAGGAGGAAGATGAAGAAGGACAAGTTCTGAGGAAGCTCAAGCCCAAGATACCAGACCATAATGATGCCCATCCTATAGCTGAGGACATGAACATCAGAAAAGATTCAGGGTTGAGGCTATGGAGGATGGCAGATCCATATGCCACAAGGAGAAGAACTGCTGTTGATTACAGGTTCCATACAAAGGAACAACAGGACTTCTATGAGACAATCTTGTTGGACAAAAAGCCCATTGTGTGTGATATGAGGTGGGTCGACTGGACCTACATGAAGGAAAATGAAGAACACTATCCAGGAGTACAAGACAGTTTTGTTGCTTGTGGAGTTGCAGACTTTGTTGGGCAGAAGCTCACAAACTGGAATGATGAACTTATAATGCAATTCTACTCCACAGCACACTTCTATCCAGATGGGAGGATAGTTTGGATGTCTGAAGGTACAAGGTACCAGTCAACTGTTGAGGAGTGGGCAAATTTGATAAAAGCTCCAAAGGAAAATGATGATGACCTGGATATATATGCCAAGAAGAAGATGGGACACAATTCTATGTCACATATGTACAAGGAGATCCCAGACAAAGCCCTAGAGACTTTCTCTTTTGGATCAGTCCACTTTCTTCTGTCAGGGCTACCTACAATCAACTGGATCCTAAGGCACACTCTATTGCCTAAGTCTGGTGACCACAACATGATCAGAGGGCATGCAATCAACATGTTGCATTTGTTTGATGTGCCTCAGAAATTCAAGGTCATGAGCCTTATAGTAGAAACCATTAAGAGGACTACAGCAGATCATAAGAGGAGTTGTGGATATGCCCCTCAGATTCAGGAGTTGATTAACTCAAAGATGGGCACAGGAAAATATCTATTGGATAGGGAACATTTTCCTCTCTATCCAGACTTTGAGGACAATGAGGTTGTCATGAATGAGGATGATCCATCATCAGTTCAAGCTCAAGAGAAGAAGGAGAAGGCAAGGAAGGAGAAGGCTGCCAAGATGCCAACTCAAGAGGAGGCATCTGAGTATTTCTTGAAGAACAAGCAGGAGCAGCTTGGTTACTTGATAGCATCAACACTGAGGATTGAGAAGGGGTTGGCCACCTTAACTCAGAATCAGGAGAGCTTGGAAAGAATCATGGAACAAAAATTCTATGATCTTGATGTCAAGGTAACTGAGATTCAGTCAGTTGTGGAGCAGCTGCAGGATGACATGCAGGAGAGGAAGGGCAAGACTACCACTAATGTATTTGCCAGAGTGCCTAGAGCTCAGAGGTCAGCTGCAGTGCCAGTGCCATACACTAGAGCAACATCATATGCACCAGCCACAGCTCCTACAACTCTAGTGCAACCAGCTCCAGCACCAACTCCTACAGCTCCCTCTACATCAACTGAAGCCTTCGTCCAAGGAGCCATCTCTACACCACCAACTGAAGATCAAGCCTGAGAGTCGATCTAGCACTATGCATTTTCTATGAACTTTTTGGTAACTTGTTTCCAAAGGGGGAGAAAAATGTATAGATCAAAGGCTTCGAGAGAGAGAGTGTTGCTTTTGTTCTCTCTTGCTTTGGTGGTTTAAAACTTGTTTGCTTTTGATTGCTTGAGATACTATGCTATTCTTGTGAGACATTGATGATCATGTGTTTGATCTTAAGCTACACTTATGCATGTTTGATGATATTATCTTATCTATCCTATGTGATCATTCACTTTGCTTGGTGATGAGTGCATGTATTCAATCTTTATCATTTTGAGCGCTCCACCAAGATGTATGTGACATGGAAGAGTAACCCATGAGCCTAATTCCTTGTGCATTTGCAGTCCAAAGCAAATCTTAAACTATGCACAAATTTAGGGGGAGCTCTTGCTTATCACATACTTCTCAAAGCGACGATGTTTTTCAATCTTATTATCATTTGTCGAAGCTTTGATCTATATGTTGTCATCAATTACCAAAAAGGGGGAGATTGAAAGTGCAACTATCCCTAGGTGGTTTTGGTAATTCATAACAACATATAGCTCATTGAGCTAATGCTATTCCAAGACTATTATTTCAGGAAAGCTCAATGAATGGCATGGCATGGATGATGAAAGTGGATCCCTCAAAATACTAAGGACAAAGGATTGGCTCAAGCTCAATAGCTCAAGACTCTTCATTTTATATTTTAGTGATCCAAGATCACATTGAGTCTATAGGAAAAGCCAATACTATCAAGGAGGGATGAGGTGTTGCTTAATGAGCCTCTTGCTTCATGTGCTTAGTGATATGCTCCAAAACCCTCAGCTACTTTCTCACATCCACAAATGACCTAAACCCAAAGCCAAAATCGGTCACACCGATTCTTCCTATCCGGCGCCACCGATTTCAAATGTCATAGCCACTGCCACAAACCCTAGGCAAATCGGTTCTACCGATAGGGATCTCGGTCTCACCGAGATGGGATTGTAATCTCTCTGTTTCCCTTCGTAACGTTTCGGTCAAACCGAAGTGAGCGATCGGTCCCACCGAGATTGCAATGTAAACTCTCTGTTTCCCTTTTGTAACATTTCGGTCTCACCGAAAAGAGCAAATCGGTCCCACCGAGTTTACCTGACCAACTCTCTGGAAAGCTTATTACCAAAATCGGTCTCACGAGTTTGTGTAATCGGTCTTACCGAGATTACGTTATGCCCTAACCCTAACCGAATCGGTCTCACCGAGTTGCATGTCAGTCCCACCGAAAATCACTAACGGTCACTAGGTTTACTAAATCGATCCGACCGAGTCTGTTGAGTCTATCCCACCGAGTTTGGTAAATTGTGTGTATCGGTAAGATTTTGTGTGGAGGCTATATATACCCCTCCACCTCCTCTTCATTCGTTGAGAGAGCCATCAGACTAAACCTACACTTCCAACTTACCATTTCTGAGAAAGAACTACCTACTCATGTGTTGAGGCCAAGATATTCCATTCCTACCATATGAATCTTGATCTCTAGCCTTCCCCAAGTTGCTTTCCACTCAAATCTTCTTTCCACCAGATCCAAATCCTATGAGAGAGAGTTGAGTGTTGGGGAGACTATCATTTGAAGCACAAGAGCAAGGAGTTCATCATCAACGCACCATTTGTTACTTCTTGGAGAGTGGTGTCTCCTAGATTGGCTAGGTGTCACTTGGGAGCCTCCGACAAGATTGTGGAGTTGAACCAAGGAGTTTGTAAGGGCAAGGAGATCGCCTACTTCGTGAAGATCTACCGCTAGTGAGGCAAGTCCTTCGTGGGTGACGACCATGGTGGGATAGACAAGGTTGCTTCTTCGTGGACCCTTCTTGGGTGGAGCCCTTCGTGGACTCGCGCAACCGTTACCCTTCGTGGGTTGAAGTCTCCATCAACGTGGATGTACGATAGCACCACCTATCGGAACCATGCCAAAAATATCCGTGTCTCCAACTGTGTTTGAATCGTACAAACCCTTCCCTTTACTTTCTTGCAAGTTGCATGCTTTAATTTCCGCTGCCTATATACTCTTTGCATGCTTGCTTGAATAGTGTGATGATTGCTTGACTTGTCCTAAGATAGCTAAAATCTGCCAAACTCTAAAATTGGGAAACGGTTAAGTTTTTAATTGGTCTAGTCTAATCACCCCCCCTCTAGACATACTTCAAGGTCCTACAAGGTGGCCCATGGCAACGATTCGAGAGGTTAGAAGTTTAGACCACTCACACCCCCATACGCGCGTAGTCGCTGCTGCCCCAAGGCAACACTTGCCGGGCAAGTGTAATGCACACCACAACCACCTTTCCCCATCAATCCACCAAAGCAGCAGTACGGTTTTACGCCTCACGGCGGTGCGAACCTTTGTGAAACTGCCTATGCAATCCCTATTGTGCTGCCTTGCGTTGGTCTGCTCTTTGTGTAACACGACTCCCCCCTGCCGAACCAGCTAGGGGCCGTCCTGGTCCCATAGGTGGTCACGGTTTCCCGCAACATTATTAGCAACGATACATACGCGTTGGTTCCCCTTTTGTCACTGGGATCAAGCACCGTAAGATCGAACCCATCACAAAGCACCTCTTCCCACGGCAAGAAAAATCAATCTAGTTGGCCTAACTAAACCAAAGATTCGAAGAAGAAATACGAGGCTATAAGTAATCATGCATATAAGAAATCAAAGAGACTCAAATAACTTTCATGGATAAAACATAGATTTGATCATAAACTCAAAGTTCATCGGATCCCAACAGACACACCACAAAATGAGTTACATCAAATAGATCTCCAAGAAACCATTGTATTGAGAATCAAGAGAGAGAGAGAGTGAGGAAGCCATCTAGCTACCAACTACGGACCCATAGGTCTACAATGAACTACTCACGCATCATCGGAGAGGCACCAATGAGGATGATGAGCCCCTCCGTGATGGTGTTTAGATTGGATCTGGGCGTTCTGGAAATTGCGGCAGCTAGAATTTATTTTCGTCGACTCCCCTAGGGTTTCTGGAATATTGTAGTATTTATAAAGCAAAGAGGCAGTGTGGGAGCTCACCGAGGTGGGCCACCTGGGATTGCCTGGGCCTCCAGGTGCGCTCAAGTGTCTTGTCCTCACCTCAGGCCCCATGTTTGGTACTTCTTTGTCCCACTGGATGTCTTCTGGTCCAAAAAAATCCACAAAAAGTTTCGCTGCGTTTGGACTCCGTTTGGTATTGATTTCGTGTGATGTAAAAAACAAGCAGAAAACAACAACTGGCACTAGGCACTATGTCAATAGGTTAGTCCCAAAAAATGATATAAAGTTGCTATAAAATGATGGTAAAACATCCAAGAATGATAATATAACAACATGGAACCATTAAAAATTATAGATATGTTGGAGACGTATCAGCATCCCCAAGCTTAATTCCTGCTCGTCCTCGAGTAGGTAAATGGTGAAAACAAATTTTTGGATGTGGAATGCTGCCTAACATGTTCATCACATATTCTTTTCTTTGTAGCATGGACATTTGGACTTTTATATGGTTCAAAGCAATAGTCTAGTTTTTACATGATGACTTTAATACCCAAGCATATCATAAAGCAACCATGTCTTTCAAAATATCAACACTAAAGCAAGTTATCCCTAGCCCATTATGCTCAATAATTGATCCATTCATGAAACACACTCGCATATTAGCTACACCCAATTCTCCAGTACGATCATAGTGCCCCTTAGTTGGTGCTTTATAAGAGAAGATGGAGACTCAAATAAAATAAAAAATTGCATAAAGTAAACAGAAAGGCCCTTCGCGGAGGGAAGTAGGGATTTGTAGAGGTGCCAGAGCTCAAAGCGAAAAAGATAGAGATAAAACATTTTGGGTGGCATGCTTTTCCTGTCAACGAAAATGATCGAGTAGTCCCCAATACTTTCCATGCTAGATATATCATAGGCGGTTCCCAAACAGAAAATAAAATTTATTCTTTTTTCCACCATACTTTCACTTTCCATGGCTAACCGTATCCACGGGTACCCTCCATACTAATGCTTTCTAAGGAATTTGTTATTTTACAACATAAAGTAAATTCATTTTTCATTTCGGGACTGGACATCCCTAATACCTTTGCCATACTCTCGTGCAATGACAAGTGAATAAACACTCTGAGAATAACATATCCAACATGGAAATATATCAGCCACCCCCTACCATTTCATGAGCGGTACGAGCACACAAGAGAGAAATTTATTTTGAAATTTAGAGATGGCACATACAAATTTGCTTAGAACGGCAAAATAATACCGCATATAGGTAGGTATAGTGGACTCATGTGGCAAAACTGGTTTAAAGGATTCTGGATGCACAAGTAGTGATCATACTTCGTGCAAATGAAGGCTAGCAAAAGATTGGGAAGCATCCAACAAAGAAACGAAAAATCTCATAAACGAGAATTAAGCATAACTAACACCGAATAATGCACCACAAGTAGGATGTCATTTCATTGCATTACTATTGACTTTCGTGCTTGCATAAATAATCACAAACCTTAACACCAATATTCTTACTAAACCATAATTACTCATCAACATGACTCGCATATCACTATCATCATATCTCAAAACTATTACAAAGAATCAAGTTTATTTTGTCCAATGATCTTCATGAAAGTTTTTGTTTTATCCCTCTTGAATATCTATCACTTTGGGACTAATTTCATATGTTTCTTTTAATAGCTCAAACAAATATAAGTGAAGGTCATGAGCATAAAAAATTTCTTCTCTCAAAATAATTTAAGTGAAGCAAGAGAGAATTTCTTAAATTTTTTACCAACTCTCAAATAAATCTAAGTGAAGCATGAGAGCATTTCTTCAAAACTAGCAAAGCACACCATGCTCAAAATTATATAAGTGAAGCACTAGAGCAATTCCATAGCTCATAAAGATTTAAGTGAAGCATAGAGAGCAATTCTAACGAGTCATAGCTTAATTTTGGCTCCCTCAACTAGGAGTGTCCAGCAAGGATAGATGACTTAAAACACAAAGCAAAACAATCAAAGACTCATATCATACAAGACGCTCCAAGCAAAACTCATAATATGTGACGAATAAATATATAGCTCCAAGTAAGATAACGATGGTTGTTAGAAGAAAGAGGGGATGCCACTCAGGGGCATCCCCATGCTTAGTTGCTTGATACTTCTTAAATATTGTCTTGGGGTGCATCGGGCATCCCCAAGCTTAGCCTTTTGCTAATCCTTATTTCTTCATCCATCGTGATCTCACCAAAAACTTGAAAACTTCAATCACACAAAACTCAACAAAACCTTCGTGTGATCCGTTAGTATAAGAAAGCAAATGACTACTTTAAGTAGTGTTGCAAACCCATTCATATTTTGTTATTGCATTATATCTACTGTATTTTAACTTTTTCATGGCAAAAACTCTTCAAAGAAAACCATAGAATCATCAAAACAAGCATGCAACACAACGAAAACAGAATCTGTCAAAAACAAAACAGTCTATAGTAATCAGGGAACTTTGTATACTTTTGTAACTCCAAAATTCTGAAAAGTTAGGAAAACATGGGTAATTTACCTATTAATATTCTACAAAAAGAATCAACTCAAAACCACTCTTCTGTTTTTCAGCAAGATCAAATCAACTATCTCCCAAATCATCCCAAAGGCTTTGCTTGGCACAAACACTAATTTAAACCACAAAAACACATCTAACCAAAGTCATAATTGGTATTTTATTGAAAACAGCAAGAAAACCAAAAAAGCAAAAAGATACAAGTTGGGCTGCCTCCCAACGAGCGCTATCGTTTTACGCCCCTAGCTAGGCATAATGCAAAGGATCTAAGTGTTGTCATTTTTGTTTCTAGATCCATAGGATGCCCTCATGATTGATTCATATGGTGGCTTAATTTTAGTTCTAGGGAAGTGTTCCATACCCTTCATTAGTGGGAATTGAAATTTAATATTGCCTTTTTCATATCAATCACGGCACCGATAGTACGTAAAAACGGTCTATCAAGAACAATTGGGCAAGATGGATTGCAATCAATATCAAGAACAATAAAATCTATGGACACATTACTCCTATTTGCAAGAATAAGAACATCATTAACTCTTCCCATAGGTTTTTAATGGTAGAATCTGCCAACTGCAAATTTAAAGAACATTCTTCAACATCGGTAAGACCAAGCACATCACATAAAGATTTCGGAATTGTAGAAACACTAGCACCCAAGTCACATAAAGCAAAATGCTCATAATTTTTAATCTTGACTTTATTGGTAGGTTCCCGTTCATCATGTAAATTTCTAGCAATTGAAACTTGTAATTCCAACTTTTCTTCTAAAGCTTTCATCATAGCATCAACAATATGTTTAGTAAAAGCTTTATTTTGTTCATAAGCATGGGGTGATTTTATCATGGATTACAACAAAGAAATACAATCAATCAAAGAGCAAATATCATAATTAAAGTCTTTGTAATCCAAAAGAGTGGGCACATCATAGTTAAAGTTTTGACCTCTTCAAACCCACTTTTATCAATTTTCTCAACAAGATTTTCACCCTCCGAATTATCAGGGACGCCTTCTAGCTAAAGCTGACTCTTATCCAGACCCTTTATCACCAATCTTAATTTTACTAAACAAAGAATCAATAGAAGAAACACCAATCATTTTAAGATCTTCATCACTTTTATGAAAGCAATCAGTAGAAAATGCTCTTTGTAAAAATTCTCTTTTAGCTCTAAGCATAGCGGTTCTTTTCTTTCTTTCATCCATAGAAACATATAAAGTTTAATTGATTCCTCAACCTTAGGTACAAAAATTTTCATCTTGAGATTTTCTACATCATGAGAAATTCTGTCAATACTTCTAGACATATCGTCAATCTTAATCGGCTTTTCTTATATTCTAGAATTGAAAACTTTTTTAGTATTGATAAATTCTTTAATATTGTTTTCAATATCAGAGGTGTTCCTATTATTATAAGAGGGATTACCATAGGAATTACCATAATTATTAGATGAATTACTACGAAAAGACCTAGGATTAAAATTACCTCTATAAGCATTGTTATTAAAATTGTTTCGAGGGATAAAATTCACATCTATGGCATCACTATTTTGCTCAATCAAAGTAGACAAAGGCACATCATTTAAGTCAATAGGAGCACTTTTATTAGAAACCAATTTCATAAGAGCATCAACTTTTTCACTCAAAGAAGAAATTTCTTCAACCGGATTAACTTTTTTACTAGTAGGAGTTCTTTCGGTATGCCATTGTGAATAATTTACAATAATATTGTCTAGCGATTTAGTGGCTTCACCCAAAGTAATTTCTATAAAAGTACCACCCGTTGCGGAATCTAAAAGATTTCTAGAAACAAAATTCAACCCCTCGTAAAATTTATGTATGATCATCCAAAGATTTAACCCATGAATTGGGCAATTTCTTAGCATCAATTTCATACTTTACCAAGATTGTGCAATATGCTCATGTTCAAGTTGCTTGAATTTCATGATCTGGGTTCTAAGGGAAATAATTTTTGCGATTGGAAAATACTTAGTGATAGAGGCATCCTTGGACTTACCCCAAGAATCGATACTATTGCGAGGCAAAGAAGAAAACCAAAGTTTTGCGTGATCTCGCAAAGAAAACGGGAATAATTTCAACTTCACAATATCATTGTCCATATCTTTTTTCTTTTACATATCACATAATTCCACAAATGTGTTAAGAAGGGACGCGACATCCTCATTAGGAGTACCGGAAAATTGATCTTTCATAACAAGATTCAACAAAGTGGCATTAATATCACAAGACTCTGCAGTAGTGGCGGGAGGAGCAATCAGAGTGCTAATAAAATCATTGTTGTTGGTATTGGAGAAGTCACACAACTTGGTGTTCTCTTGAGTCATGGTGACTACGCAACAAGATTGCACTCAAAAAAACAGATATGATGAGAAAACGGCGAACGAAAAAGAGGGCGAATAAAATGGCAAATTTTTGTGAAGTGGGGGAGAGGAAAATGAGAGGCAAATAAGGTAAATTGCAAAGAGACGAGATTTGTGATTAGGAGCCTGGTAGATGTTGATGATGTCTCCCTTGCAATGGCGCCAGCAATTCCTTTTGATGTTTGCTTGAACTACGTCGGTATTTCCCCAAAGAGGAAGGGATGACGCAACACAACAATGGTAGGTATTTCCCTCAGTGATGAGATCAAGGTTATCGAACCAGTAGGAGAACCACGCAACACCATGTAGAGCTCCTGCACACAAAGAGCAAATACTTGCAACCCGACGTAAGAGAGGGGTTGTTAATCCCTCACGGGTAAAAAGATATATAAATTTGTAGTAGATTGGATAAATAGATCTCGCGGGAATGCGAGATAAAATAAATTACTAAAAATTGCAGAAAGGTATTTTTGTATTTTTGGATTAATAGAACTGAAAATAAAAGAAAAAAAAAAGATCTCGAAGGCAAATATGATAAGAAGAGACCCATGGGCCATAGATTTCACTAGTGGCTTCTCTCGAGAAAAATAGCCTACAGTGGGTAAACAAATTACTGTTGGGAAATTGATAGAACTTCAAATAATCATGACGATATCCAGGCAATGATCATTATATAAGCATCACGTCCAAGATTAGTAGACCGACTCCTGCCTGCATCTACTACTATTACTTCACACATCGACCGCTATCCAGCATGCATCTAGTGTATTAAGTTCATGGAAAAATAGACTAATGCAATAAGAATGTGACATGATGTAGACAAGATCTATTTATGTAGAAATAGACCTCATCTTGTTATCCTTAATAGCAACGATACATATGTGTCGATTCCCCATCTATCACTGGGATCAAGCACCGTAAGGTCGAACGCATCATAAAGCACCTCTTCCCATGACAAGAAAAATCGATCTAGTTGCCCTAACTAAACCAAAGATTCGAAGAAGAAATACAAGGCTATAAGAAATCAAAGAGACTCAAATAACTTTCATGGATAAAAACATAGATCTGATCATAAACTCAAAGTTCACCGGATCCCAACAAACACACCGCAAAAGAGTTACATCAAATAGATATCCAAGAGACCATTGTATTGAGAATCAAGAGAGAGAGAGAGAGAGAGAGAGAGAGAGAGAGAGAGGAAGCCATCTAGCTACTAACTATAGACCCGTAGATCTATAATGAACTACTCACGCATCATCGGAGAGGCACCAATGAGGATGATGAACCCCTCCGTGATGGTGTTTAGATTGGATCTGGTGGTTCTGTAACTTGCGGTGGCTGGAATTGATTTTCGTCGACTCCGTAGGGTTTCTGGAATATTGGGGTATTTACTGAAAAAGGGTTTCCCCCTGCTTTGTATACAAAGCAACCAACCGAACCATACATGGATAGGTGCTGGGGCGGAAGCAGCACAGTCACGCCCAAAAGAAACGATACAGAAAAGCAAAAGAAACAAATGCCAAAAACGGCGGATCAACAAAACGAAGAAGCCTCGCGATCGCAGCGCCCACCAGGATCTTCCACTAGACTCCAAGACTCCGAAGCGTCGGCACCTATCAACACCTCCAAGAAGGATCACGATGATGACGACGCTGCTGCTAAGGGTTTCCCCCGGTACACGATGAGGCGAGAGGAAGGGTAGCTCCGACGCCCTCCCGGAAGGTCAGGTGGCACCCACAGGTGCCACCGCGTCGGTGTTGGCCATGCCGACAGGGGTTTCCCCCGATCCCAACCCGCACCTCGGGCACCCCGGAGCCTGCCACCAAACCAACCACCATCATGCGCCAATGCGGTCTTGAGGCCCCCACGCCGTCTCACCACGGCACCGCGAAGTGAGGATAGCACGACGAAGAATCAGAGCCGGGACTAGGGCATCAGCACCATCGGCACGCGGGAGGGCCCCACCTCCACCGTCCGCGACGGTAGCCGTCCGGACGGAATAGCAGGAGCACACCAGGCCCATGGGCCCACCGGCCCGGCCGAGCCCTCATGGGCTCGCAAAGCTCCCGCCTTCGCGCTGCTGCCGGCACGCCGGCGGTGCCGCCGCCCCAATCCGAGCCGCTCTTCCTCCTCATCGTGCCGCAGACAACGAGGCTACGCCCAGGGACCGGCCTGCTAGGACCCAGATGGGGCCCTAAGGGCCCAGATCTGGGCCGAGGACGCGCCGCCGGCCACCCTGCGCAACCAGGCCGCCCCGCCGCCAAAGGACGGCGCCACCACCGCAACGGGCCGCCTCCAGCCACCTCCAGGCCGCCGGGCCGCCGCCAGCCGAGGGGCACCCGCCGCCACCCCTGCCCCTGGGTCAGGAGGTGCGCGTGCGGGGTAAGGGAGAGCCCGCCGCCGCCAGCCCGGCCGGCCAGATTCGAGGGCGCCGCTTGCGGCGGCGGGGGGGAGGGGCACGGGGGAGGAGGAAGGAGAGGCGAGCGGGGGGAGCCGCCCCGGCCGGCCCCCGGGGAGGCGGCGCGAGCGTGGGGTCGGGGGAGGGAAGGGGAGGGGCGCAGCTCTTCTTAGTTAGCTTTGAGAGCAAAGTGTTGTAGATATGCCCTAGAGGCAATCATGTATGATGATATTTCCTATGTGTTTATGAATAAAGATAGTCCCACTACCAAAAACCCTAGACAATTCGGTCTCACCGATATGGATCTCGGTCTCACTGAGATGGCATTGCAAACTCTCTGTTTCCCTTCGTAACGTTTCGGTCTCACTAAAATGAGCGATCGGTCCCACCGAGTTTGCTTTGCAAGCTCTCTGTTTCCCTTCATAACATTTTGCTCTCACCAAAATGAGCGATCGGTCCCACTGAGTTTGCCTGACCAACTCTCTGTTTGCTCATTGCTAAAATCGGTCTCACTGAGTTCATGCAATCGGTCTCACCGAGATGAGGTTTTGCCCTAGCCCTAGCACATCGGTCCCACCGAGTCTATCATGCTGGTCCCACCGATATTCCTAACGTTCACATTTTGAACTAAATCGGTCTCATTGAGTTCATATATTCGGTCCGACCGAGTTGGGTCAAATGTATGTAATGGTTAGATTTTGTGTGGAGGCTATATATACCCCTCCACGACCATATCCATTTGTGAGAGAGCCATCAGAATATGCCTACACTTCCACTACTCATTTTCCGAGAGAGAACCACCTACTCATGTGTTGAGACCAAGACAATCCAATCCTACTGAGGGAGTCCTAGATTCGGGGGTCCTCAGGTGTCCGGCCTAGGAGTATGGGCCGGGCGGGATGGGTCGTACAAGATCAAGCTGAAGATTGTCCATCGTGTCCGTATGGGACTTCTCAATACATGGACGGCAAGAATAAGAGTCCGGAAGCTTCATTCCCTAATAGGCCAACCTTGTACAAACCCTTGACTCCTCCAATTTGTATATAAACTAGAGGGGTTGGTCCGTAGAGGCTATCTTTTCACCATCATTGGAATCCTCATAGGCTAGACATCTAGGGTTAGCCATTACGATCTTGCGGTATATCAACTCTTGTAATCTTCATACTCGTCGAATATAATCAAGCAGGAGTAGGGTTTTACCTCCCTTAAGAGGGTCCGAACCTAGGTAAACATTCTGTCCCCTGGCTTCCTGTTACCACTGATCCTTAGAAGCTCAGCTTGGGCCCCCTACCCGAGATCTGCTGGTTTCGACACTGACATTGGTGCTTTCATTGAGAGCTCTGCTGTGCTGTCTGCAAAAACAGATCTATGGCTCACCTAGTCATCAACAACCATATCACTTCTGGAGGGTGCCTAGCTTTGGGCCAGACCCTCTGGTTCAGTGGTTTCACCATGAGGGCCCGCGGCCGTCGAGCCTGCAACTCCCCCCATGGTCGCCGGACACCGTCCTCGCATTGGCCCTAAATACTCCAAAAAATTGGATCTGGCAGATGTTTCGTCTTTAAACCAACTGCTAGACCGCATCGCCGCCCTGGGGGTCTCAACGGACTATGATCGAATCGGGCTCAAGCCCGAGCAGAGGAAAATTAATCACCCGCCGATCACCCACTTTGTGGCGGTCGTCGAGGAACTGGCCACTGACACTTCCCTCCCCATATTGAAAACCAAGTATGTTCTCATCCCCGAATCCCCTGAGCCAGATACTTCCCCTTCGATGGAAAGTTATGCTCTTCGGACTCTAGTTCGAATGTAGGATTGCCGGAGCCTTTGTGCTTAACTCGAACCGAACCGGTCACTTCGAAAGCCATCCTGGCTCCAAACACAGACGTGGGACATGATCCAATATTTAATCCACCCACCCACCACAATCTATATTCTCCAAGCAACTCAGGTCCTCCAGATATAGACGACCTGATATATGTGCGACAGCAACCTAAGGAAACGGTCCACCACTTTTGGGCCAGATTCCTGCTTGTCGAAAACAGGATCGTAGACTTCTCGGATGATGACATAGTTTCAGTTTTCCACCATAAATGCACCGACGAAGGAATATTGAACACCCTCGACCATGGCCACATACAGAGTTTCACCGTATTATCGCACGTAGTGTAGAAGTACTGTGCAATGGAAAGCACATGGAGGGCCTAGAAAACTCAATTCGAGCCTGCTGCCTCGATGCAGTGTGTGGCCCAGATCAAATGAATACATCCTGGCGGGTCACCCGACCACCAGTCTATGGGCAGGAAGAAAAAACCCTTCATGGGACACATGCCCGTTCTTGACGACCTACTGGACAAGCCCTGCCCGATTCACACCACTCCGCACACAGTCCCAACCCATAGCCTCCGAGCATGCTGGGTACTCCGACAAGTAGCAATAAGTGGAGAGTCCATCCTCACCACAACTCCAGAGAGATACTCACCCGAGAAGGACAATTTTTAACGTCCTAACAGTCTTCGAGACCTTTTCTTCGAACAATCAGCGCAAATGGGTGCTCCGCGACCTCGCCGAAGTCCATCAAGTTACCGCACTGAGCCCATGGAACGACACGGCAATAACCTTTACGGCCAAAGACAAACCAAAGGCTCGATCAATCCGAGCACCCGCCACCTTAGTACTAAACCCCATTGAGGGAGTCCTGGATTAGGGGGTGTCCGGATGACCGGACTATGACCTTTGGTCGGACTCCCGGACTATGAAGATACAAGATTGAAGACTTCGTCCCATGTCCGGATGGGACTTTCCTTGGCGTGGAAGGCAATCTTGGCAATACGGATATGTAGATCTCCTCCCATTGTAACCGACTCTGTGTAACCCTACCCCTCTCTGGTGTCTATATAAACCGGAGGGTTTTAGTCCGTAGGACGAACAACAATCATACCATAGGCTAGCTTCTAGGGTTTAGCCTCTCTAATCTCGTGGTAGATCTACTCTTGTACCACCCATATCATCAATATTAATCAAGCAGGAGTAGGGTTTTACCTCCATCGAGAGGGCCCGAACCTGGGTAAAAACATCGTGTCCCCTGTCTCCTGTTACCATCTGCCTAGACGCACAGTTCGGGACCCCCTACCCGAGATCCGCCGGTTTTGACACCGACATTGGTGCTTTCATTGAGAGTTCCTCTGTGTCGTCATCTTTAGGCCCGATGGCTCCTCCGATCATCAACAACGACGCGGTCCAGGGTGAGACTTTTCTCCCTGAATAGATCTTCGTATTCGGCGGCTTTGCACTGCGGGCCAATTTGCTTGGCCATCTGGAGCAGATCGAAAGCTACACCCCTGGCCATCAGGTCAGATTTGGAAGCTTGAACTACACGGCCGACATCCGCGGAGACTTGATCTTCGACGGATTCGAGCCATGGCCGGGCGCGCCGCACTGTCGCGATGGGCATGATCTAGCTCTGTTGCCGAATAGTGCCCAGGAGGCCACCCCGGTGTCCGCTCTGACCCTTAGTTCGGAGCCAACTGCACCAATCGAGGACGGATGGCTAGACATCGCCTCGGGGGCTGCAATCTCTACGGCGATCAAACCGAACACCAGTCTTGTCCTTTGCGAAGCTTGCGACTCCAAGGTGTCGGACTCCTCTCCGGACTCTGAACCTTCCGCGCCCCTGCCGATCGAACCCGATTGGGCGCCGATCATGGAGTTCGCCACCGCGGACATCTTTCAGCACTCGCCCTTCGGCGACATTCTAAACTCATTAAAGTCTCTCTCTTTATCAAGAGAGCCCTGGATGGACTATGGTCAGCGAGGACGGGATGCAGACGACGAGGAAATTCAAATACCACCCACTGCCCACTTCGTAGCCATTGTCGACGATTTAACCGACAGGCTCAATTTCAACTCCGAAGACATCGACGGTATGGACGACGATGCAGGAGACAAACAGGACTCAGCGCCTATAGGTCACTGGACAACCACCTCATTTCACGATGTATACATGGTGGACACACCTAAAAGAAACGACGACGAGGAACAGAGGGACGCAATGAGGGATCGTTCACTCGAAAAGCAATCAAAGCGGCGGTGTAAGCGACACGCCAAACCCCACCTTGATAGAGACCCAGCCGTAGAGCAGGGAGAACCGGCGGACGACGAACATGCCATCAAGCAACCGTCCGAACAGGGCAATATGGGTAAATGAACCGAACAACCCATCCCGGGTGAAGATAATAGTCCGGACGATCTCACGCCGGACAATTTGCTGGAGCAGGAGAACCTCCACAAAAGGCTCGTCGCCACAACGCGTAGCCTGAAAAGCAGAAGCGGAAGCTCAAAACAGCGGAGGATGCACTTAGAATTAGATGGGGCAAAGTACTTAACACCGCAGACAAGTACGGCGACAGTCGTCACACAAAGAGCTATCCAAAGCAAAAATTGCTACCGGAATTTGATGAGGAGGCCTTAGAGCCCCCGCAATCAAAAAATAAGAAAGACACCCGGTCGGATAAACAACCCCATGGCCAGCATAGAGCGGCAAGGGGCACCGCACCCAAGTCGGCACGCGATCCGCACAAGGATTCACATCATGAAGACAGCCCAGCCAGATCTATCTACGGGCCAAGAAAGCAAGCTCTAGTAAGCAATGCAACGCAAAAAGTATCCGAGCATCACGGCACACCCAAATATAGGGGTGCCACACACCCCCTATGTTTCACCAATGAGGTGCTGGACCATGAATTTCCAGCGGGATTCAAGCCCGTAAACATAGAGGCATATGACGGAACAACAGACCCTGGAGTCTGGATTGAGGATTATATCCTCCACATACACATGGCTAGAGGAGATGACCTCCACGCCATAAAATATTTACCCCTCAAGCTCAAAGGGCCAGCCCGGCATTGGCTTAAAAGCCTTCCCGAAAACACCATAGGAAGTTGGGAAGAGCTCGAGGATGCTTTTCATGCAAATTTTCAAGGGAATTATGTCCGACCTCCGGATGCAGACGATCTAAGTCATATAACTCAACAACCAGGAGAGTCAGCCCAGAAACTCTGGAACAGATTTCTTACGAAAAAGAACCAGATAGTCGACAGTCTGGACGCCGAAGCCTTAGCAGCTTTCAAGGACATCGTTTGAGACAAATGGCCGCCAGACACCTCGGCCAAGAAAAGCCAAGAACAATGGCCGCATTAACAAGCCTCATGACCCGCTTTTGCACAGGAGATGATAGATGGCTGGCAAGAAGTAGCACCAGCGACCCAAGTACATCCGAATCTAGAGAGGGAAACGAAAGAACGCGACGTAGCAAGGACCAGCGTCGGACCAAGGGAAGCAGCCTGAAGAGAATGACAGTTAACGCCGGATTCAAAAGCTCTCGGCAGAATCAGAAAAAGCCGCCCCTCAAGGATGACAGGGACGAGCTTTCTAACCTCAACAAAATATTGGACAAAATATGCCAGATCCACAGTACTCCCGGGAAGCATGCAAACCATACCCACAGAAATTGTTGGGTCTTCAAGCAATCCGGCAAACTTAATGTCGAACACAAGGGGCTTGACATACCAAGCGAGGACGATGACGAACCCCACAAGCAGAGCACCGGAGAACAAAAGAAGTTCCCACAAGAAGTCAAAACAGTAAACTCACTTCATGTGACAAAAGGGAAATACAGAGTGGCGCCTATGGAGATACGCGCCGTACGGCCTATCCCAGAGGAGTCCCGCCACTGGTTGTTACAACCAATCACCTTCGACCATCAGGATTATTCTAGAAGTATCCGGAATGCAGGCTGGACTGCCTTGGTCTTAGACCCGATAATTGACGGACTCCACTTCACACAAGTCCTAATGGATGGCGGCAATGATCTAAACCTGCTATACCAGGACACAGTCGGGGATAACCCAACAAAAATTCGCCATGGCAACACTTCCTTTCAAGGGGTAATGCCAGGCCCAGATACCCATTGTACGGGTTCTCTCCTGCTGGAAGTTATGTTCGGCTTCCCCGACAACTTCCGTTGTGAAAAGCTAACCTTTCACATTGCCCCATATACAAGTAGCTATCAAGCACTACTGGGACGCGAAGTTTTCGCCCTCTTTAACGCAACACCGCATTATGCATCCCTTACACTTAAAATGCCCGGTCCACGAGGCATCATTTCATAAAAGGGAAATATCGAGTGTTCCTCGAAAGAGGAAGACTGTGCGGCTGCCTTAACAGCCACACACTAAACCAGCTTTACTAGTCAAAGCACCCGAACAGGTCTTTCAGACCCCGGACATGGCTAGACGAGTCCAGCGTAAACATACAAAGACTTACTAGCCGCACACCCCTGTACAAGGGGCTCCGCGGGTATACAACAAGAGACAATAAACCTCAATTCTACCCATTTTCCGAATTATACTTTGTTTATTTAGTATAACATAGATTTTCGCACGATTGTTTTCAACTAAGTTCCTCTCTTTTACAGACGAGCACCGTGCTACACCCGTCCAGGATACGGCACAACGGAGACACAGGCGCAGATGTGCAGTAGGGACCCGTTCCAAGGATTCTTTTCAGATTAAGACCCTGTGTAAACCTTTTTTACTATCTCTTGTTGATAACATCCGCCGGCTTCTTTTTATAACCGAGGAGGAGGCTGGCGTCTTGGCATTTGGCCACGTCAGAATTTTGCTCGTACTTGGACACCAGGTGCTTCTTACCAAGGGCGTTGTTCCGCCCGTTTTCATAAAGACCGAACACCTTAGGGAGTGTTCGGCGTCGCGAGTTTGGCCTTATATGCATCAGCTCCGAATCATGTCTTTGGTCAAATGTTGGGTTTGCCCGGCTCCTGTGTTTTGCTGCCTTACGTTCCGCTCTATCGGCTAAGGCGGCACCAGGAGAACTACTGCGATTGTGCCCTAGTTCGGTCAGGCGAGCACCTCAGTAGAGAAAGCCGAAAACTGACTGTCATGATACAGCGCGAGACTGGTCAACCACTCGATGACCTGCCGAAATTTTTAGAATTCCTCTGCATTAACGAAGGGACGTTTCCCGGTCAGGCACATACGCGCCCCAAATTCGGGTGAGCGCGGTGCCCCTAGGGGCTATATAGTAGTCCCAATGTCAAATTCCTATGGCTAAGTGAAAGTGATAAAGCATTATAGTCCGGTTGCCTAGTTCGTTGCGCTATCACCTTCTTTATAGGACCAAGACGTTGGATCAAGTGTGAAAATGCGCCTTCTGCGAACACCCCCGCATTATATGCGTGGGGGCTGAAGCCGAAGACTGCCATCTTTCAGGATATATATACACATACATTAACGGCCGCACAAGAGGTATTTTAATTCTTGAAAGCACAAGTATAAAAAGCTTTTTCCATCGAAACATTGTTTTACAATGATACATGTTATTCGAACATAACATTCTTTGGGCACTGCGTCTCTATTAAACGAGCGCCCTGCAGAACTTCCTGAAAATAGTGCTCGGCAGGTACTCGGCTTTCGTCCGAATCTTGGGATGCAACAGCACTGGCCTTCATATCCGCCCAGTATGTTTTGACACGGGCAAGAGCCATTTGTGCACCCTCTATGCATGCCGACCTCTTCATTGCATCAATATGTGGCACCGCACCAAGGAACTGCTGCACCAAGCTAAAATAACTCTTCGGCTCGGGCCTTTTCGGCCATAGATGACTCACCACATGATTCATGGCGAGTTCGGATAACCTATTCAGCTCCGCCCATGCGGCCAAATGACCGGATACTGAAAGTGGGCGCTCTGGATTGTGGAACTGCGACCAAAAAAGCTTCTCCACTCATGGTCATTTTGATCGCGGAAGTGTTCGGCCACGTCTGCGGCACTCGCCGCCAAGTCCATGTAAGTGTTCGCCGCACTCCACTTCCAGTCCAGCGGAGCATATTCAGGATCCCCGAACTTCATCCGCAGCATATAGGCCTTTCCAACTGTGGTATCTCCGGCCTGACTTAGCTCCTCCTTCATAGCTCTCATCGCAGAGCGAGTATCCTTGGCCTCGGCAGTGACCTTCTCTAGGTCCTTTTGTGCCACTCGATCTTCTTTTTCAAGAAGCTTGCAGCGGTCGGCAGCATTCTTCAACTTTTCAGCCATCTCGGCTATTTCCTTCTTGCGTTGGCAGTGAGCAGCCTATTTGTCTTTCAGCTCTTCAGTCGCCTTTAAGGCAGCCACATCACTTTTTCTGGCCTGCTCCTTGGCTCGGGCAAGTTCCGCCCGAAGGTTCTCCATGGCAGCGGCACCATCTGCATCAAGCACATATGTCGTAAGGTACGGGCATCAAGCTCCTCTTACCAAGTGTCTTCGGAGAAATTATATACCTTGTGCCTCGTCAAGCCGCTTGTTGACAAGCGCGATGTCGGCATCTGCCACGTCAAGTTGCCGCTTTAGTTCGGCATATTCATCAGTTCGGCCAGCCACCGGACACTTCGCCACCTACATAGGTAAGGCGTAGTATTATACCTGGGATTATGATCCTCGATGCACCATCCTTTTTGACAACGCACCGAGTCTCAGGGGCTACTATCTATACAGGGCGCATCTTATATATGCGGATCTGTCAAAAGGTACATCGTTTCACGTACCTCAAATCCTGTCAGTAAACTCCTGATGGCCTCGTACAACCCGCTCTCCGCGGATGAAATCCTTCTAATCACCGTATCCATCAACGCACGGTGTTCTTTTAGATAGACGCTCGCCCGAGCAGATCCTTCAGCTCCTCCGACCGTGCACCGAACGGTGCCAGACTCGTCCGATGGCCTTCTTCGAAGGCCGGACATGGAGGGTCTTGGGGGGCTATACGACTACCTTCCGGCCCTGCCAGATTCGAAGAAACTCTTCCGCTCTCCATCATCTCCGGACGAAGATCCCCTGAAGATGAGCTCTGCTGAGAAGGGCGGAGGTCCGAACTACAAGGTAAAATTTTGGTTATCTTCCTCAGAAATAGAACAGGGATGTATCTTATTTTTAAACCCCCCTTTTTCTACTTGCGGCTCGGTGGAGAGCTGATCCCCTTGGGGACACAATGCGGCCGAGGCACCTCCCGGCGCCGGACCCTCTAACGAAGATTTCTTCCCCCGCTTTGAGGCCATAACCTCCGGGTCTTCAGAGGCGGTCCTCTTTTTCCCCTGGATGGAGGAATTCTCGATTCTTCCTTCTCTGACAGCCTCCTTCGGGGAGGCAGTAGCTTCCTTGTTCCCCTCTTTGCCTTCTTCCAAAGGCGCAACCTCCAGCATTCTGGTTAACACGGGATCCGGCGTAGTCTCAGGGAGGGGAGCTGGACACCTGATTAATTTTGCTTTCGCTATCCACTCCTGTTTAAAGGACAGCTCTTTTAAGGGCAATTTTATGATAAATATACAGATAGCGTGTCCGGGTACAGGGCTACTTACTTGAGTATCCGGGCGATTGCAGGTCAGACTTGCGTCCTCGGACGAGTCCGGACACATTGCTTGTGACCGAAGAACAATTTGTACATCTCCACGGGCGTCGTGCCCATAAAATGTTGGAGAGCTCGTGGTCCTTCCGGATGAAACTCCCACAGGCGGAGGCGACGGCCTTTGCAGGGAAGGATGCAACGAATCAACATAACCTACGTCACTACGGCCAGATTGATATCTCTTTCTAGGAGATCTCGAACACGGCCCTGCAACAAGGGCACGTTCTTGGATGGCCCCCAGTTGAGCCCTTCATTGACCCATGACGCCAACTGCGGTGGGGGACCCGAGCAAAAGGCAGGAGGCGCCACCCATCTGATGCCCCTGGTAGCTGTGATGTAGAACCACTCTCGTTGCCATGAGCCAAACTCCTCTTGAAAAGAGCCCTCGGGCCATGGAGCGTCGGCAATCTTGCTTATAACAGCACCTCCGCACTCTGCATGCTGCCCCTCGATCATCTTCGCCTCTACCTTGAAGGTCCTAAGCCACAATCCGAAGTGAGGAGTAATATGGACGAAGGCCTCGCACACGACCATGAACGATGAGATATGGAGGATGGACTCCGGAGCTAAGTCGTGAAATTCCAGCCCGTAGTAAAACATGAGCCCCCTCACGAAGGGGTCAATCGGGATGCCTAGCCCCCGAAGGAAGTGAGACGCAAACACCACGCTCTCGCCGGTCTTGGGAGTGGGAATGACCTGCCCTTGAGCAGGCATCCTATGCAAGATTTTGCCGGTTAGATACCTGGCGTCTCTTAACTTTAAGACGTCTTCTTCCAGAACGGAGGAAGGCATCCACCGGCCTTGAAGGTCGGAGCCGGACATCATCGAAGGTCCGAAGCACCTGAATCTGGAGCTTTGGGTGTTGGAACTCAAGGCGAGAGATGGATTTGATTGGGATTGAAAGAAAGGAGTCGAGCCCTGGTCTCTTTATAAAGAGGTTGAATACCAAGAGCCCTCCCTATGACCGCTTGGGACTCACTTTCGATTAAAGAGACATACCAATGGCACGGTTGGGTTACCCACGCCCATATTGATGAGAATCCCGAAATAAGGGGACATGATCTATGCTTTGACAAGACGTGCCAAGGAAACCGCCTCGCTAAACACGCTGAGGTGGAACGTAAAACGATTCGAATAAAGGCTTGGCCGTGGCATGATGTCACGCTGCGGAATACGTCATCAGATTAGATTTGTACAAATATTATTCTCTCTACGGTGGTATGTGGAACTTATTTTGCAGAGCCGGACACTATCCTTGTGTTCAGCATCTTCTATGAAGTATTCGGAGGAGGAACCCGCCTTGCAATGCTGAAGACAATTTGCGCGCCGGACTTGTCGTCATTGAAGCCTAGTTCAGGGGCTACCGAGGGAGTCCTAGATTAGGGGGTGTCCGGATGACCGGACTATGACCTTTGGGCGGACTCCCAGACTATGAAGATACAAGATTGAAGACTTCGTACCGTGTCCGGATGGGACTTTCCTTAGCGTGGAAGGCAAGCTTGGCAATACGGATATGTTGATCTCCTCCCATTGTAACTGACTCTGTGTAACCCTAGCCCTCTCCGGTGTCTATATAAACCGGAGGGTTTTAGTCCGTAGGACGAACAACAATCATACCATAGGCTAGCTTCTAGGGTTTAGCCTCTCTGATCTCGTGGTAGATCTACTCTTGTACTACCCATATCATCAATATTAGTCAAGCAGGAGTAGGGTTTTACTTCCATCGAGAGGGCCCGAACCAGGGTAAAAACATTGTGTCACCTGTATCCTGTTACCATCCGCCTAGACGCACAGTTCTGGACCCCCTACCCGAGATCCGCCGGCTTTGAAACCGACACCCATCATTGATGGTTTCCGGCTTACTAAAGTGCTCATGGACGGCGATAGTGGACTTAACCTCATCTATGAGGACACGCTCGACAAACTGCAGATGGACACATCACGCATCAAGCAAAGTAACACCACCTTTTGAGGTATTATCCCCAGTCGAGAGGCACACTGCTCGGGAAAAATTAGACTGGATGTGGTTTTTGGCACGTCTGAGAACTATAGATCTGAAGATTTGCTCTTTCACGTGATCCTCTTCAACAACGGGCATCACGCCATCCTCGGCCGGGCCGCTTTCTCACGCTTTCAAGCTATACCCCACTATGGGTATATGAAACTCAAAATGCCCGGGCCTAATGGAATCATCACAATCTTGAGTGACCTGGACAAAGCCCTTCGTGCCGAAAGCAAAACTGCATCCTTGGCCCTCGAGGCACTATCCGAAGCCCTAGCGGCAAAGGAATTAACCACCCTACAGTCCATGTTGGATAGGGATGATGTGATCCTCGACAAAAGATCCAAATCCACCTCCTTCAAGCCAGCCGAGGAAATAGTGAAATTCCAAGTGCATCTGATGGGCCCTAATAAAACAACATCTATCAGAGCACAGCTAGATCCGGCAGTGGACGCCGCCCTACGCACATTCCTACGAGAGAATTGGGATATCTTCACCTGGCACCCTTCAGACATGCCCGGCATCCCACGATGACTGGCCGAACACAGTCTTATGATAATCAAGGGATTCAAACCCGTGAAGCAGACACTACGGCGATTCTCCGAACCCAAGCATCAAGCCATGGGAGAAGAGCTAGCCAAATTGTTAGAGGCTGGGTTTATTAGGGAAATTAAACATCTTGATTGGTTAGCCAACTTGGTTATGGTACCAAAGAAGGATAAATCCTGGCACCTGTGTGTCGATTTCAAGGACCTTAACAAGGCTTGCCCTAAAGACCCCTTCCCACTGCCTCGCATTAACCAAATTATTGATGCAACTGCAGGGCACGACTCCTTGTGTTTCCTCGATGCTTATTTTGGATACCATTAGATTAAGATGAAGGAATCGGACCAGGAGGCAACCACATTCATCATTCCTTATGGTCCCTTCTGCTTTAATACTATGCCCTTCAGACTAAAAAATTCTAGGTCTACCTACCAGCGCATGATTCAAACTTGCCTGGAAAAGCAAATAGGCAAAACAGTCAAAAGCATATGTGGACGACGTGGTCATCAAGACAAAGCACGTGGAGACACTGGTGGATGATCTTCGCCTCACCTTCGACAACCTCCAAACATACGACAAATGGCTTAATCCACAAAAATGTGTCTTCGGAGTTCTGGACAGAAAGTTTTTGGGGTTCATTGTTTCACATAGAGGAATGAGGCAAACCCAGCCAAGATCCAAGCTCTGCCACAGTTGACCATACCAACAGACCTAAAGCAGGTCCAAAAACTAGTTGGGTGCGTTGCGGCCTTAAGCCGATTTATCTCCAAAGTAGGATAAAAAGCATTACCACTATACAAGCTACTGCACCGCACTGACAACTTCAAATGGAATGATGCAGCCACAGCCGGATTGGAAGAAATCAAGGCCCTTCTCGCAAGCAACCCAATCTTGGTCGCGCCAGGTGTTGGAGAGCCTATGTTATTATATATTTCGGCAAACTAACCAAGTAGTCAGCTGTGTCCTCGTCGTCGAACGAGGGGAGGAGGGACATAAATTCCCCACCCAAAAACCAGTCTACTATGTATCAGAGGTCCTCACACCTTGCAAATCCCAATACCCCCACTATCAGAAGATAGACTACACAGTCTTCATGGCATCCCGCAAGCTTCGACACTACTTTCAAGAGTGTTCGGTCACAGTGGCCGATGTCTACTACACAACCTTCTTCTTGTAGACGTTGTTGGGCCTCCAAGTGCAGTGGTTTGTAGGAAATTTCCTCAAGTGGATGACCTAAGATTTATCAATCTGTGGGAGGCATAGGATGAAGATGGTCTCTCTCAAGCAACCCTGCAACCAAATAACAAAGAGTCTCTTGTGTCCCCAACACACCCAATACAATGGTAAATTGTATAGGTGCACTAGTTAGGGGAAGATATGGTGATACAAGTGCAATATGGATGGTAGATATAGGTTTTTGTAATCTGAAAATATAAAAACAGCAAGGTAACTACTGATAAAAGTGAGCGTAAACGGTATTGAAATGCTAGGAAACAAGGCCTAAGGTTCATACTTTCACTAGTGCAAGTTCTCTCAACAATAATAACATAACCGGATCATATAACTATCCCTCAACATGCAACAAAGAGTCACTCCAAAGTCACTAATAGTGGAGAACAAATGAAGAGATTATGGTAGGGTACAAAACCACCTCAAAGTTATCCTTTCTAATCGATCTATTCAAGAGTCCGTAGTAAAATAACACGAAGCTATTCTTTCCGTTCGATCTATCATAGAGTTCGTACTAGAATAACACCTAAAGACAAAAATCAACCAAAACCCTAATGTCACCTAGATACTCCAATGTCACCTCAAGTATCCGTGGGCATGATTATACAATATGCATCACACAATCTCAGATTCATCTATTCAACCAACACAAAGTACTTCAAAGAGTGCCCCAAAGTTTCTACCAGAGAGTCAAGACGAAAACGTGTGCCAACCCCTATGCATAGGCTCATTGAACCCACAAGTTGATCACCAAAAAATACATCAAGTAAATCACGTGAATATCCCATTGTCACCACAGATAAGCATGGCAAGACATACATCAAGTGTTCTCAAATCCTTAAAGACTCAATCCGACAAGACAACTTCAAGGGGAAAACTCAATTCATCACAAGAGAGTAGAGGGGGAGAAACATCATAAGATCCAACTATAATAGCAAAGCTCGCGATACATCAAGATCGTGCAAAGTCGAGAACACGAGAGAGAGAGAGAGAGAGAGAGGGAGAGAGAGAGAGAGAGAGAGAGAGATAGAAAGAGAGAGAGGGAGATCAAACACATAGCCACTGGTACATACCCTTAGCCCCGAGGGTGAACTACTCCTCCTCGTCATGGAGAGCGCCAGGATGATGAAGATGGCCACTGGTGATGGATTCCCCCTCCGGCAGTGTGCCAGAACGGGCCCCCGAGAGGTTTTTGGTGGCTACAGAGGCTTGCGGTGGCGGAACTCCCGATCTATTGTGCTCCCCGATGTTTTTAGGGTACATCGAGATATATAGGCGAAAGAAGTTGGTCAGGGGAGCCACGAGGGGCCCATGAGGGTGGGGGCGCGCCCAGGGGAGGTGGGCGCGCCTCCCTGCCTCGTGGCCACCTCGAAGCTTCCCTTGCGTGCACTCCAAGTCCCCTGGATTGCTTCCGTCCCAAAAATAACTTTCCCGAAGGTTTCATTCCATTTGGACTCCGTTTGATATTCCTTTTATTTGAAACACAGAAAAAGGCAAGAAATTAGCAATATGGGCTGGGCCTCCAGTTAATAGGTTAGTCCCAAAAATAATATAAAAGTGCTTAGTAAAGCCCATAAACATCAAAAACAGATAATATAATAGCATGAATGCTTCATAAATTACAGATACGTTGGAGACGTATCAGCATCCCCAAGCTTAATTCCTACTCGTCCTCGAGTAGGTAAATGATAAAAGAAAGAATTTATGAAGTGTGAATGCTAGCAGGTGCATAAGTTTGATCAATGATAATTTTAATCACCTTTTCAAGCATCATTATATGTCATAATAGTAGCTCATCTCATAAAACTCTCAAGATCAAGTAACAAGCTATTCACACGTTAAAGCATATACCATAAACTTTCTTGAAAACTAGCAAACTTCATTCTCAGTCATCAAACAATTACAGTTCATCTTATTTTCAGGAAGGGTCTATGTCAGAGCTTTGATTTAGCAAACTCCACATACTTAACTATCATATAGTCTTCCATGATTGCTACCACTCAAAGCATATTCTTAGAACAAATAGCATCCATCAAACACAGAGAAAGATAGGGGCTTAGTGTTTCGCCTCCCAACTCACTTATCATATACATAATTTTCAACAATAATAATTCACGATCAAATATATTTGCATGGCCATATATGCTTAGATCTTTCCCCAACACATGATGCTTGCCAACTAAAGAGTAGGTAGGAATGAGAAGGAATACTACTGACTCTTGCATAAAAGTAAAAGATAGGCCCTTCGCAGAGGGAAGCAGGGATTTGCAGAGGTGCCAGAGCTCGATTTTGAAATAGAGATGAAAATAATTTTGAGAGATATGCTTTCATTGTCAACATAACAACCAAGAGTTCCCAATATCTTCCATACTACATACATTATAGGCGGTTCCCAAATAGAATGGTAAAGTTTTTACTCCCCCTCCACCAACAATCATCAATCCATGGCTTGGCCGAAACAACGGGTGCCTCCAACTAACATCAATCTGGGGAGTTTTGTTTGAAATTATTTTTTATTTGATTTTGATCTTTTGATCATGGGACTAGGCATCCCAGTTACCAGCCATTTTTCTCGTGAATGATGAGCGGAGTCCACTCATCGTGAGAATAACCCACCTAGCATGGAAGATACTGACAGCCCCTAGTCGCTACATGAACGATTCAGGCATACAAAACATATTATTATTTGAAGGTTTAGAGTTTGGCACATGCAAATTTACTTGGAACGGCAGGTAAATACCACATAAAGGTAGGTATGGTGGACACTCATGGAAGAAACTTGGTTCAAGGAATTTGGATGCACAAGCAGTATTCCCGCTTAGTACAGATATTTTGGCTAGCAAAGGATTCTAAAAAGCAAGCACCACATGTTGGAGGATCTATAACAATATAACTTCTCTACAAATACACCCAAGCATAACTCATTATGTTGTCTTCCTTGTCCAACTTCAACTAATTTGCTCAGGTTTGAAAATAATTAATGGGGCTCACAATCATAGAAGATGTCTAAGATAGTAATATTTATATGTGAAATTTCTCTTCCTTCAATATTCTTTCATGAATTGTTCAAGTGACCAATACAATGCTTGCTAACCTTCAATAAATTTACTACCTCTACTTCTTAGGTGTGAAGTCATTACTCCCAACGGGGTAAGCATATGAAACATATATAATTTCAGATTTATGACATTCAACTCATTCAACCATTTACTCATAGGATATAAGTGAAGCACACGAGTAAATGACAAACTACTCCAAAAAGATATAAGTGAAGATGAATGAGTAGTTAAATAATTATGTAGCTATGTGAAGACTCTCTCTCATTTAAGAATTTCAGATCTTGGTATTTTATTCAAACATCAAGAAAAACAAAATGATGCTCCAAGCAAAACACATATCATGTGGTGAATAAAAATATAGCTCCAAGTAAAGTTACCGATGAACGAAGACGAAAGAGGGGATGCCATCCGGGGCATCCCCAAGCTTAGGCTCTTGGTTGTCCTTGAATATTACCTTGGGGGCCCTTGGTCGTCCCCAAGCTTACGCTCTTGCCACTCCTTATTCCATAGTCCATCGAATCTTTACCCAAAACTTGAAAACTTCACAACACAAAACTCAACAGAAAACTCGTAAGCTCCGTTAGTACCTTGGACCCTTTTATTAAATAAAAGCGTAGTATCAAGTAGAAGTTGATTCCGGTTGAGGAAAAGAAAGCGACTTCTCCAGCACTAGCACTTGCTTGAACTACTCATGCTATGGATGTGGGAGCATCAACTCCGTTCCTTTGGGCTTTTGAGGAGCGGGAGAAATTGTTGGAATTCTATGAAAGAGTCCCGGGAGCCAGGATGCATGCCAGTTTCATACGACCTTATGCCGCCCTTTAGCTTCTGGTTTTCCAATTGTGCCTCCAAGAGTTGAGCCTTTAAGCTCTTTATCTCTTCGGCCTGCTTCTTCACTTCTTCTTATTGTTTTTTGTCTTTGCCAAAGTACATAGGGGCACTCTTCATTTCTTCAAGCTCGGCAACAGCTGTATTTAGCTGTGTCCGGCTCATCTCAAGCTCCTGAGACAATGCACTGTTCTTCGCCGTGAGAACCTGTGGTCCTAAACGATCCTCAAATCGGTTTTTTCCTACCGCCTTAACACTACTAGGGAAAACCCTATACACAGAACTTTAGCTGTAGCATGGGTCAAAAATGCACGCTAGTGCTAATTAGCAGTAGCGCGCCTGAGGAAACCGCGCTGCAGATAAAGATCTAGCAGTAGCGCGTCTTGCTGTACACACGTTACTACTAAAATTCCCACGGCTTAGCCCATAGGCTACACATAGTAGTAGCAATCTATGACGAACCGCGCTACCGCTACGTTGTTTGTAGCAGCGCGTTTTAATATCAACTCGCTGCTGCTAAAGGTTATAAAATTAAATGGAAAGAAAATGGAAAGGTAACTGAAAATGAAAGAAATAGAATAAGGTGAAAGGAAACAAATAAAATGTGAAGAAAACTAAATGAAAAAGGGAAAAAGAGAAAGGAGTAGCAGTAGCGTGTATCAGAGAACGCGTTGTAGCTAAGATAGCAGCAGCGCTTTTCCTGGAACGTGCTACTGCTACTTCTGACTTAACCACGGGGTTCGTCCTTCCCCACGCCACTTCCCCCAAATCCAACTCTCTCCACTCTCGCTGCCGCGCGCTCTCCGCACCCTCTATGCCGCCCCGACCCCCGACCTCAACGCCGCCCCCGCCCCTGACCTCAATGTCGCCCCGGACGCCGCCCCGACCCCGACCTCGACGCCGCCCTGCCCCTCCCTCGTCGCAGGCACCCGAGGTGAGCACGCCCGCTCCTCCCTCTCCCCTACCTCTGCCTAGGGTTACTTTATATTTTAGTTGCATATTAAGTTTATTTTTATTTATAGTAAGTTTATTTTAGTTGCATATTAAGAACTAGGTACTAATTAGGTACTAGAATATTTTTATTTATAGTAAGTTTATTTTTAGTAAGAACTAGTTGAATTAATAGAACTAGTTAGTAAGAACTTGTTTCTATTTTTTAGTTAAAGCAATTTTTCCCGCCTCGACGTGGACGATGCCTATCCCGCATCCTCGTCGTCGAGTCGGCGGAGGACGACACCTGCTTGACCAGATCGGCCAGTCCGGGACTGGGCTCCGTCGGGGTGGTACTGGGAGGCGCTACCTACCGGGGGGCGCAGGTTGGTGAGGAGCCAGCCTGTCGTTGACCCGAACCTTCTTTGGTGGCGGTCGCGTGGGCCAGTGACGATCGAGAGGCTCGAGGACTCCGCGAAGGTGGTGCGTCACTGTGTCAGTGAGGAGGACGCGCACGTCCGTCGCTACTTGTTTGCGTTGGAGCACAGGCTGTTCTCCAATACCTGGCAGGTTCTCCAGGGATCTCACTGGAGCTATGATCCCGTGATGGTTCCTTCTCTGTGGGTGTCCACCGCCCGCGCCGATACCCGTCGTGTGCTAGGGTTTTAGTTGTATTAGTGATGTTATATGTATGACACTATTCGTGATGTATTAGTGATAATATTCGACGATGTACGGACGTATGAGATGATTTACTTTTGCTTATTGAATGCATGCTAATTTGAGTCCTATAAGATATTTTGAAATGTATATCTTATGTTGCTCAATATCCAAGTGGCCCGTCATGTTTGCAGGTTACACCTCCGAGTGGCCTATGTTTTGCCGGAGTGTTGATTCATTTCCGTTCCGGCAAATTTCAGGCGCTCGATATGTCCTATTTTAGCAAAGGTCATGCCGGATTTTTCCATGAATTTTGGCATGACTTGTGCCAGAATATGTAGGAAATATCGAGTGCCCCGGATTTGTGTGTTGAGTATCTTGGTAGTTGTCTTCGATCGATTTTCAATTAATGTTTTAACTATGAACATAGGAAATGTCTGACGACGAAAAGGATTTCGGTATTTGCAAATACTGCAAAGACGAGCGCGGCCTGTGCGATGGAATCTTCCTAGATGATGATAGGCGCTTCAGCATCAAGCTGGACGAGAACTTCGAATGGGATACAGTAAGTCACAACGACAAGTCTTTTTTCGTAATTAAGCATGACATCTGCTTCATTTGCTTCCAATTATATTTTCTTTACTATTCTACTAGCGTATCCACTGCCATGCAAGAGTTTTTGTATTGGATAAGATAGGTTTCAGTCATAGGATGGAGGAAAAGAAAGTTTACTTGAAGACCGAGCATGGTTATATTTTCCATGCAAAATTGTACAATTCAGACGACTACACCTATTTTGGATGCAAAACATGGCGAGCACTATGCAAGACTTATGCATTTGAGCCTTATATGGTTATCACCTTTGATATTCGTCCGGAAGATGATATTGAAGGTAATACCGACATCTGGGTCGATGTGCGGATGCCTCCAGTTATACCATTATGTAAGTTTCTCAACCATATTTATGTCTTTGATATTGTTTATTTAAAAATAGTTGACAACTAATTTGTATTGTCAGCTTATTTCGGTGCAAGCAAACATGTCCAGCGCTTGGTAGATAGGACAGTATACTGTCCTGGGGCTGAACTCAACTGCGAGGAGCTCAGTCATTATGTTTCATGGCTTGAGGATCTTGATACCATCAAGACAAATTTTCTTCCTGCAAATTTAAATGTTAGTACTGAAAATGTGCAACCAATAGTGTTCGTAATGAACTACGGTCACATCTATTTAGGAAGGATGGTAAGATTTTTACTATTTATCATCAGTGCATCTTTTCCATACATTATTTTTGAAACTAAACTTCATTGCTAAGTATGTTAACATACGATGTTCTTCAACAGGGACTCCCGATGAATGTTGTGCCTTATGGGATCGAGACTAAAGGTACCATGAGTATTATCAGCTTACGGCCAAGATATCCTACACATTACTTTAGTGCATTCAAGATTAGCGACGGATGCTTAATAGTGCAAGACTGGATCAAATATGTGATGGGGGAGCGCAGAGAAGTACTAGGGGCAGCAAACAGATGTGCTACCCACGATTAGGAGATAGGTTCATCTGCATGCTCCAGCTTGATCAATGAGGAGAGCTATACATGTTTTACGTTATTTTACCTAAGAGAGAGCAGCAGGAGTGATTAGCTAGCTAGAAATGAGTTTGAGGATGATGATGTGCTACACTATATTACTATGATGATAAAATAGCTAGTGTTGGTGGTAATGACTATGATGATTATTATTAGCTAGTGTTAGTGGTGATTAAATAAATACTGTTTTTTTAGACAGAAATAAATACTGTTGGTGGTAATGACTATGATGATGATTAAATAGCTTGTGCTGGCGGATTAGATTCAAGTGGAGGCAACATGTGGTGCACATCGAAAGTACTACTAGTCCAAACTAGATCAAGTTTGGATTAGTAGTATACTTTTGACATGCACCACATATTGCCTCCACTTGAATCTAATCCACCTTCATTTGACACAGTATTATGGACATAATGATGTAAACCTCATAACTGGTATTGTACCAATATTTGTACGATGGCGCATAAATACACTAAAAATAAAAAAATAAAAAAAAGTACTAGTAGCGATGGAAAGAAAACACGCTACAAGTAGTTACCATAGCAGCAGCGTGGTACCGAACAAACGCTGCAACTATTTGTCCTAGCAGTAGCACGGGCAGGCACGCGCTACTGCTAAGCAATAGCTGTAACACCTTATTAGTAGTGCGCCCTCCCGCGCTACTAGTGAGCACAAAATCCAAGCTACTGCTAGGGTTTTCCCTAGTAGTGTAAGTCTCAGGGGCTACTAGTATCTATCTATTAAAAAATTTACCTGCATATCCTTTGAGAATAGGCGAGCAACTCCTGTGAGTTCATCCCGTGCAGCTCGGATATATGCACCTAAGTGCTTAGGGCAGTAAACTCCGACCCCATTAAGGCAGGGGCGTGGAAGGCTTCCTTCAAGTGACGATGATTCATCGCACTCCCAATGTTGGAGTTAGTGACGAACATCTCATCCGGCTCTCCGCAAGGCGAGTGAGTATGTGCCGCACCAACATGTGCCCTCGTCCTGGTTGATGTCTCTCACGCTGCATTGGCCGCTGATAACCCACAAGTATAGGGGATCGCAACAGTTTTCGAGGGTAGAGTATTCAACCAAATTTATTGATTCAACACAAGGGGAGCCAAAGAATATTCTCAAGTATTAGCAGTTGAGTTGTCAATTCAACCACACCTGGATAACTTGGTATCTGCAGCAATGTATTTAGTAGCAAAGTAGTATGGAAGTAACGGTAACAGTGGCAAAAGTAACAGTAGCAGTTTTGTAGTAATTGTAATAGTGGCAACGGTGAAGTAACTAAGCAAAGAGCAATATGTGAAAAGCTCGTAGGCATTGGATTAGTGATGGATAATTATGTCGGACGCGATTCCTCATGTAATAGTTATAACATAGGGTGACACAAAACTAGCTCCAGTTCATCAATGTAATGTAGGCATGTATTCTGAATATAGTCATACGTGCTTATGGAAAAGAACTTGCATGACATCTTTTGTCCTACCCTCCCGTGGCAGCAGGGTCCTATTGGAAACTAAGGGATATTAAGGCCTCCTTTTAATAGAGTACCGGACCAAAGCATTAGCACTTAGTGAATACATGAACTCCTCAAACTATGGTCATCACCGGTAAGTATCTCGATTATTGTCACTTTGGGGTTAACGGATCAAAACACATAATAGGTGACTATAGGCTTGCAAGATAGGATCAAGAACTCACATATATTCATGAAAACATAATAGGTTCAGATCTGAAATCATGGCACTCGGGCCCTAGTGACAAGCATTAAGCATAGAAAAGTCATAGCAACATCAATCTCAGAACATAGTGGATACTAGGGATCAAACCCTAACAAAACTAACTCGATTACATGGTAAATCTCATCCAACCCCTCACCGTCCAGCAAGCCTACGATGGAATTACTCACACACAGTGGTGAGCATCATGAAATTGGTGATGGAGGATGGTTGATGATGACGACGGCAAAAAATCCCCCTCTCCGGAGCCCCGAACGGACTCTAGATCAGCTCTCCCAAGAGAGTTTAGGGCTTGGCAGTGGCTCTGTATCGTAAAACATGATGAATCTTTCTCTCTGATTTTTTTTCTCCGCGAACGTGAATATATGGAGTTGGAGTTAAGGTCGGTGGAGCTCCAGGGGGCCCACGAGGCAGGGGGCGCGCCCTGGGGGGAGGGGGCCCCCACCCTCGTGGACAGGGTGTGAGCTCCCTAACGTTGATTCTTTCGCCAATATTTTTTATTAATTCCAAAATTTTGCTCCTTGGATTTTCAGGTCATTCCGAGAACTTTTATTTCTGCACAAAAATAACACCATGGTAGTTCTGCTGAAAATAGCGTCAGTCTGGGTTAGTTCCATTCAAATCATGCAAGTTAGAGTCCAAAACAAGGGCAAAAGTGTTTGTAAAAGTAGATACGACGGAGACGTATCGACTCCCCCAAGCTTAAACCTTTGCTTGTCCTCAAGCAATTCAGTTGACAGACTGAAAGTGATAAAGAAAAACTTTTACAAACTCTATTTGCTCTTGTTGTTGCAAATATGTAAAGCCAACATTCAAGTTTTCAGAAAATACTATGATCTAACCATATTCACAATAACACTTAGGTCTCATGTTTACTCATATCAATAGCATAATCAACTAGCAAGCAATAATAATAAAACTCGGATGACAACACTTTCTCAAAACAATCATAATATGATATAACAAGATGGTATCTCGCTAGCCCTTTCTGAGACCGCAAAACATAAATGCTGAGCACCTCTAAAGATCAAGGACTGACTAAACATTGTAATTCATGGTAAAAGAGATCCAGTCATAGTCATACCCAATAGAAATTAATAGTAATGCATGCAAATGACAGCGGTGCTCTCCAGTGGGTGCTTTTTAATAAGAGGGTGATGACTCAACATAAAAGTAAATAGATAGTCCCTTCGCAGAGGAAAGCAGGGATTTGCAGAGGTGCCAGAGCTCGATTTTGAAATAGAGATATATAACATTTTGAGCTGTATATTTTCATTGTCAACATAAAAACTGAGATATCTTGATATCTTCCATGCTACACACATTATAGGCGGTTCCCTAACAGAATGGTAAAGTTTATACTCCCCCTCCACTAACAAGCATCAATCCATGGCTTACCCGAAACAACGGGTGCCTCCAACTAAAAACAATCCTGATGGAGTTTTGTTTGCAATTATTTTGATTTGATTTGAGCATGGGACTGGGCATCCCGGTTACCAGCCATTTTCTCGTGACTGAGGAGCGGAGTCCACTCCTCTTGAGAATAACCCACCTAGCATGGAAGATACAGACAACCCTAGTTGATACATGAGCTATTCGAGCATACAAAACAGAATTTCATTTGAAGGTTTGGAGTTTGGCACATACAAATTTACTTGGAACGGCAGGTAGATACTGCATATAGGAAGGTATGGTGGACTCGTATGGAATAACTTTGGGGTTTAATGATTTTGGATGCACAAGCAGTATTCTCACTTAGTACAAGTGAAGGCTAGAAAGAGACTGGGAAGCGACAATAGTGATGAACATGCATTAAAATTAATCAACACTGAGTGCAAGCATGAGTAGGATATAATCCACCATGAACATGAATATCGTGAAGATTTTGTTTCTACATGCGTGAACATGTGCCAAGTCAGGTCACTCGAATCATTCAAAGGAGGATACCAGCCTATCATACCACATCACAACCATTTTAATAGCATATTGGCATGCAAGGTAAACCATTATAAACTCCTAGCTAATTAAGCATGGCATAAGCAACTATAATCCCTAATTTTCATTGCAAACATGTTTATTCATAATACGCTGAATCAGGAATGGTGAACTAGTCATATTTACAAAAACAAGAGAGGTCGAGTTCATACCAGCTTCTCTCATCTCAATCAGTCCATCATATATCGTCATTATTGCCTTTCACTTGCACGATCGAATGGTGTGGATAATAATACTAGTGCACATGCATTGGACTAAGCTAGAATTTGCAAGCATTCAACTCAAGGGAGAAGACAAGGAAATATGGGCTCTTGATTAAATCAACAATAATGCATATGAGAGCCACTCAATATTTTCATCATGGTCTTCTCCTCTCGACCCCCAAAGAAAATAAGAGGAATAAAACTATTTACACGGGAAAGCTCCCAACAAGAAAAAGAAGAACGAGAAATCTTTTTGGGTTTTCTTTTAATTACTACTACTACAAGCATGGAAAGTAAACTAGCTAAAAGCTACAACTATTTTTTTTTGTTTTTTCTTAAGGTTTTTCAAACACACAAGAAGAAAGCTAGAAAAAGAAAATAAACTAGCATGGATAGTACAATGAAAAAGTATGAGCACCGACAACTAGCTTGAGTGTGTGAACATGAATGTAATGTCGGTGAGGAATACGTACTCCCCCAAGCTTAGGCTTTTGGCCTAAGGTGGTCTATGCCCATGGATCGCGGCTACTCTCTCCGGTGTATTGAGGAGTATCATCAGAGTACCACTGGCTGGCGATCTCCTCTGGATCCCACTGATAAAAGGACGATCGATAAGGGTCAAGTGGTGGTTCCGGCTCAGGCTCTGGAGCTGATGTCTGGCCCCGGTATGCGTAAACAGCCTCCAGCTAAACGAGGTATGTGCCTGCAGGTAAGTCAAACAAAGAGGGTCCAGGAAATACAATAGTCTCACTGTGAGTTTTATGAAATCTCAAATTATACTTAAGCATCTTCTCATCATTTTTAACAATAAACTCATGCGCTACCATACTCTTATAATCTAGAAAGGTAGGGGCAGCAACTTTTCCTCTTTCTCATAATGCCTGATAGGTATCCTAAAGTGTTTAGCAAGGCTTGAAGCATAGATGCCTCCAAAGATGGGGCCCTTTGTACCGTTCAGACTTAACCATTTAGCAACAATAGCTCCAAGACTAACAGTGTTATTATGAAATAAAGCATGGCACAAAATAATTAAATCAGGAACACTAAGGTTTCCACAGTTTCCGCGACCAATTAAGCATCTACTAGCAAATATTGCAAAGTAACGTAGAACAGGAAAGTGTATGCTAGTAATTCTTGCATCAGAAACCTTCCTCGTTTCCCCTACAGTGATCATATCAATAAATCCTTCCACATCTTTACGATGTGGTTCCTCTAGGCTGCCCTCAAAGGGTATCTTGCAAACCGCACAAAATTCACATAATGACATCTCCCTAGCCTCATCATACAAATGAAACTCCACTGAAGGTGGTGATTTCTTAGGGTGAAAGTAAAATTTTTGCACGAAAGTATTGGTGAGTAAGAGATACTGTTCGAGCTGGTCGTGGAGGAATTTGGTGAGGCCCGCATCATTAGCCAAAGAATAATAATCATCATAAATCTCGGCTGCTCCCAAGAACTCATCACAAGGCCATTCGCATGGCCGAACCTGCACCACGCGAGGGAGATTATACTTGGGCTTTTTATTCTCCTTGGCTTGTTTATCCTTCGAGCTTTGGCTCGAAGAGCCCCTAAAAATATCTTCATCATCTTCTAAAAAATTCTGAAAATTTTAGTAACTCAAAATAAAAGTGAACCAACTCAATAAAATTGATAGTAACTACTCCCACAAGTGCCTAGAGACTATATCATGCATTAGAACTACTTGGGACCATATAAATTTGACATGCAAGCTCAAGAACATGGTCACCTTAGCAGCAAAATATTGCAATGAATAAAGCACTAGAACAAAAACTAATTGGACCATTGGAGGAGTCACATACCAAAGATCAATCCTCCAAAGCAGATTTGTGAATGGAGCTTTGAGCAAGGAGATCGAAAATGGCAGCAAAATGAGCTAGAACTCGTGCTTGAGCTAGATAGTGATTTTTTGGGAGGAAGAAGAAGAGCATGGGTGCAGGAATAAGTGGAGGGGGGCACCATGGGCCCACGAGGCAGGGGGCACGCCCCATGGGGGTGGGTGCACCCTAGACTGATAACCCACAAGTATAGGGGATCGCAACAGCTTTCGAGGTAGAGTATTCAACCCAAATTTATTGATTCGACACAAGGGGAGCCAAAGAATATTCTCAAATATGAGCAGTTGAGTTGTCAATTCAACCACACCTGGATAACTTAGTATCTGTAGCAAAGTATTTAGTAGCAAAGTAGTATGATAGTAATGGTAACAGTGACGATAGCAGTTTTGTAGTAATTGTAACAGTAGCAACAGAAAAGTAAATAAGCGAAGCACAATATGTGAAAAGCTCATAGGCATTGGATCAGTGATGGATAATTATGTCGGATGTGATTCCTCATGTAATAGCTATAACATAGGGTGACACAGAACTAGCTCCAGTTCATCAATGTAATGTAGGCATGTATTCCGAATATAGTCATACGTGCTTATGGAAAAGAACTTGCATGACATCTTTTGTCCTACCCTCCCGTGGTAGTGGGGTCCTAGTGGAAACTAAGGGATATCAAGGCCTCCTTTTAATAGAGTACCGGACCAAAGCATTAACACATAGTGAATACATGAACTCCTCAAACTACGGTCATCACCGAGAAGTATCCCGATTATTGTCACTTCGGGGTTGTTGGATCATAACACATAATAGGTGACTATAGACTTGCAAGATAGGATCAAGAACTCACATATATTCATGAAAACATAATGGGTTCAGATCTGAAATCATGGCACTCGGGCCCTAGTGACAAGCATTAAGCATAGCAAAGTCATAGCAACATCAATCTCGGAACATAGTGGATACTAGGGATCAAACCCTAACAAAACTAACTTGATTACATAGTAAATCTCATCCAGCCCAGCACCGTCCAGCAAGCCTACGATGGAATTACTCACGCACGGAGGTGAGCATCATGAAATTGGTGATGGACGATGATTGATGATGACGACAGCGACGAATCCCCCTCTCCGGAGCCCCGAACGGACTCCAGATCAGCCCTCCTGAGAGAGATTAGGGTTTGGCGGCGGCTCCGTAACGTAAAACGTGATGAAACTTTCTCTCTGATTTTTTTCTCCGTGAAACGGAATATATAGAGTTGGAGTTGAGGTCGGTGGAGCATCAGGGGGCCACAAGATAGGGGGGCGTCCAGGGGGGCACCCCCCACCCTCATGGACAAGGTGTGGGGCCCCTGGCCTTGATTCTTTCGCCAGTATTTTTTATATTTTCCAAAAGTTATCTCCGTGGATTTTCAGGTCATTCAGAGAACTTTTGTTTTCTGCACAATAAACAACACCATGGCAGTTCTGCTGAAAATAGCGTCAGTCCGGGTTAGTTTCGTTCAAATCATGCAAATTAGAGTCCAAAACAAGGTCAAAAGTGTTTGGAAAAGTAGATACGTTGGAGACGTATCATGGGCCCTCGTGTCCAGGTGCTTGCTACCCCTGTTGTGTTATCAGTGCCAGATATTCTCAAATATTCCAGAAAAAATCATACTAAATTTTCAGGGCATTTGGAGAACTTTTATTTTTGGGGTATTTTTTATTGCATGGATAATTCAGAAAACAAATAGAAAATACTATTTATGCTTTATTTAATCTAACTAACAGAAAGTAAAAAGAAGATAAAGAAAGTTGTGCTTTCTAACTTCATCCATCTCATCTTCATCAAAAGGAATCCACTAACAAGGTTGATCAAGTCTTGTTAACAAACTCATTCGTAATAACATGGAACCGGATGAATTTCGAATAACACTAGGTTACCTCAATGGGGATATGCACATCCCCAATAATAAGAATATCATATTTCTTCTTGACAGTGGGAAGAGGAAATGCAAAACCTCCAATGATAATCAATGGAATTTTTCCAATAGAATTGATATTGTGAACTTGAGGTTGTTTCCTCGGGAAGTGTACTATATGCTCATTACCATTAACATGAAAAGTGAAATTGCCTTTGTTGCAATCAATAACAGCCCCTGCAGTATTCAAAAATGGTCTATCAAGGATAATAGACATACTATAGTCCTCGGGAATATCAAGAATAACAAAGTCCGTTAAGATAGTAACATCTGCAACCACAATAGGCACATCCTCACAAATACCGACAGGTATAGCAGTTGATTTATCAATCATTTGCAAAGATATTTCAGTAGGTGTTGATAACCCACAAGTGTAGGGGATGATTGTAGCCTCTTTCGATAAGTAAGAGTGTCGAACCCAACGAGGAGCTAAAGGTAGAACAAATATTATCTCAAGCCCTATCTGCCACTGATACGACTCTACGCACGCTTAGTGTTCGCTTTACCTAGAACAAGTATGAAGCTAGAAGTACTTTGTAGGTGTTATAAGATAGGTTTGCAAGATAATAAAGAGCACGTAAATATAAACTAGGGGCTGTTTAGATAAAGAAGCAAATAAAGTAAATATAGCGAGTGTGGAAAAGTGGTAGTAGGAGTTGTGAAATTGTCCCTAAGCAATTGAATACGTTAGTAGACCGGTAATCACTATTGCAATTCTATTTGAGGGAGAGGCATAAGCTAACATACTTTCTCTTCTTGGCTCATATGCACTTATGATTGGAACTCTAGCAAGCATCCACAACTACTAAAGATCATTCAGGTAAAACCCAACCATCGCATTAACGTATCAAGTCCCCTTTATCCCATACGCAAACAACCAACTTACTCGGGTCTATGCTTCTGTCACTCACGCCACCCACCATAAGCAAATCATGAACATATTGCAAACCCTACAGCGGGAATCCCTCACGCTTGCACGACACGGAGGGCACAATAGGACATCACCAATAATAAAACATGCAACTCAAACCAATCATAGCAATTCATCAATCACCGATAGGATAACAAAAATCTAGTCAAACATCATAGGATGGCAACACATCATTGGATAATAATATGAAGCATAATGCACCATGTTCAAGTAGAGGGTACAGCGGGTTGAGGGAGAGTGGACCGCTGAATATAGATGGGGGAAGGTGATGGAGATGTTGGTGAAGATGATGGAGGTGTTGGTAATGATCGCGGTGATGATGATGGCCCCGGGCAGCGCTCCGGCGCCACCAGAAGCAAGGGGGAGAGAGCCCCCCCTTCTTCTTCTTCTTCTTCCTTGACCTTCTCCCTAGATGGGAGAAGGGTTTCCCCTCTGGTCCTTGGCTCCCATGGCATGAGAGGGGCGAGAGCCCCTCCGAGATTGGATCTATATCTCTGTCTATCTCTGTTTCTACGTTCCCTGATTCTGCCCCTTCACCGTTTCTTTTATATCCGAAGATCCGTAACTCCGATTGGGGTGAATCTTTCTCCCAGATCTTTCTCATAAAATTAGCTTTCTTACGGCAAAATAAGAGCGTCAACCGGCTTACAGGGGGCCCAGGAGAGTCCATGGCGCGCTGCCTCCCTGGGGCGTGCCCCCTATCTCCTGGCCCCCTCGGGCACCGTCTCACGTTGATTTTACTTCCCAAAAATCACAAATATTCCAAAATAATTCGCCGTCCGTTTTTATCCCATTTGGACTCCGTTTGATATTGGTTTTCTATGAAACATAAAACATGCAACAGATAGGAACTGGCACTGGGCACTGGATCAATATGTTAGTCCCAAAAATACTATAAAAAGTTTCCAAAAGTATATGAAAGTTGAATAATATTGGCATGGGACAATCTAAAATTATAGATACAACAGAGACGTATCAGCATCCCCAAGCTTAATTCCTGCTTGTCCTCGAGTAGGTAAATGATAGAAAAGATATTTTTTGATGTGGAATGCTACCTAGCATAATCTTGATCATATGTCTAACCATGGCATGAATATTAAGACACGAGTGATTCAAAGCAATAGTCTATCATTTGACATAAAAACAATAATACTTCGAGCATACCAATAAAGCAATCATTTTTTTCAAAACAATAAGGCCAAAGAAAATTATCCCTACAAAATCATATAGTCTGGCTGTTGCTCTATCTTCATCACACAAAGTATTTAATCATGCACAACCCCGATGACAAGCCAAGCAATTGTTTCATACTTTAGTAATCTCAAACTTTTTCAACTTTCACGCAATACATGAGCGTGAGCCATGGACATAGCACTATAGGTGGAATAGAATGGTGGTTGTGGAGAAGACAAAAAGGAGAAGATAGTCTCACATCAACTAGGCGTGTCAACGGGCTATGGAGATGCCCATCAATAGATATCAATGTGAGTGAGTAGGGATTGACATGCAACAAATGCACTAAGAGCTATAAGTGTATGAAAGCTCAAACTGAAAACTAAGTGGGTGTGCATCCAACTTGCTTGCTCATGCAGACCTTGGGCATTTGAGGAAGCCCGTCATTGGAATATACAAGCCAAGTTCTTTAATGAAAATTCCCACTACTATATGAAAGTGAAAGCATAGGAGACACTCTCTATGAAGAACATGGTGCTACTCTGAAGCACAAGTATGGTAAAAGGATAGTAACATTGCCCCTTCTCTCTTTTTATCTCATTTTTTTATTTTCTCTTTTTTGAATAGGCTTCTTTGGCCTTTTTTTAATTTAGGCTTCATTGGCCTCTTTTTTTTATTAAGTCCGGAGTCTCATCTCGACTTGTGGGGGAATCATAGTCTCCATCATCCTTTCCTCACTGGGGCAATGCTCTAATAATGATGATCATGACACTTTTATTTACTTACAACTCGATATCTAGAACAAAGATATGACTCTATATGAAGGCCTTCGGCGGTGTACCGGGATGTGCAATGATCTAGCATAGCAATGACATCAAAAAACGGACAAGCCATGAAAACATAATGCTAGCTATCTTACGATCATGCAAAGCAATATGACAATGAATGCTCAAGTCATGTATATGATGATGATGGAGGTTGCATGGAAATATATCTCGGAATGGCTATGGAAATGCCATGATAGGTAGGTATGGTGGCTGTTTTGAGGAAGGTATATATTGGGTGTATGGTACCGGTGAAAGTTGCGCGACACAAGAGAGGCTAGCAATGGTGGAAGGGTGAGAGTGCGTATAATCCATGGACTCAACATTAGTCATAAAGAACTCATATACTTATTGCAAAAGTCTACAAGTCTTTGAAAACAAAGTACTATGCGCATGCTCCTATGGGGATAGATTGGTAGGAAAAGACCATCGCTAGTGCCCGACCGCCACTCATAAGGAAGACAATCAATAAATAAAATTGTGCTCCAACTTCATCACAAAGCGGTTCACCATACGTGCATGCTTCAGGAATCACAAACCTCAACACAAGTATTTCTACTAATCCACAATCACCCACTAGAATGACTCTAATATCACCACCTTTATATCACAAAACTATTGTAAGGAATCAAACATATCATATTCAGCGATCTACAAGTTTATGTAGGATTTTATGACTAACCATGTGAATGACCAATTCCTGTCGTCTCTCTAAATAGATATAAGTGAAGCAAGAGAGTTTAATTCTTTCTACAAAAGATATGCCCATGCTCTAACAAATATAAGTGAAGCAAAAGAGCATTCTACAAATGGCGGTTTTCTATGTGAAGAGAAACAGGCAATCCAAACTTCAAAAGGTATAAGTGAAGCACATGAAGCATTCTATAAAGCCATACTCAAAAGATTTAAGTGAAGTGCATTGAGCATTCTATAACTCAACCAAGGACTATCTCATACCAGCATGGTGCATAAAAGAAAAGCGAAAACTAAATGCAAAAGACGCTCCAAGACTTGCACATATCGCATGAACGAAATGAATCCGAAAACATACCGATACTTGTTGAAGAAAGAGGGGATGACTTCTGGGGCATCCTCAAGCTTAGACGCTTGAGTCTCCTTGAATATTTACTTGGGGTGCCTCAGGCATCCCCAAGCTTGAGATCCTGCCTCTCTTCCTTTTCCTCATATCGAGACATCCTCGATTAGACACTTCATCCACACAAAACTTCAACTGAAAATTCGGTAAGATCTGTTAGTATAATAAAGCAAATCACTACTCTAAGTACTGTTGCAAACCAATTCATATTTTGTTTTTTGCATTGTGTCTGCTGTAATATAACTTTCTCATGGCTTAAATCCACTGATAGAAATTGATAGATTCATCAAAACAAGCAAACTATGCATCAAAAACAGAATCTGTCAAAAACAGAACAGTCTGTAGCAATCTGAACATTCACCATACTTATGGTACCCCAAAAATTCTACCAAAATTAGGAAAAGTAATTTTTTTTATAGAAAGACAGTGCAAAAAGAATTAGAACCGTTTTACGTTCTAGTTAAAAATGTAAAATCGCGCACTACAGCCAAAGTTTCTGTCCTGCACCATACAAACCAACAAGCATTGTAAACATCCTAAAGGCAAACCTTGGCACATTATTTTTATAATACAATGGAATTGTACAAGGGGATAATTATTTTTGATGAAAAATTTCTATAATCAAGATTCACAAAGTTTCCATGAGCATGAACAAATTTCAAGGCTAGCTCCCACTTCAACAATGCTTGTCTTTCTCACTTTCACTTTCCTTTTTGAAAAGTTTTTAGGTTCCCCTCTTTATTTATTTTTTGTTTTTAAACTATGTGAAAGCACTCAACAGAAATAAATGACTCTCTAAAACTTCCGGGTTGTCTCCCTGGCAACGCTTTCTTTAAAGCCATTAAGCTAGGCATGTAGTGCTCAAGTAATGGATCCACCCGGATCCCAAGGTAAATCAAAGCCAAATTTAATTAACAATGATTTTTGATTTAGTAGTGAGCACAAAGTAACATATATCATGCAACAACAAAGTCTAACTCTCTTCATATGCATCGGCATGTCATAAAAGAACAATTCATGCACACATAGTAAAGGCCAGTGCATAGTATAAGCAGTTTCTTGCAATTCTATTATATTGGAAAAATAGAGAGGTGGAGATATAGTTTCTCTCTCATAATAATTGCAAGTAGGAGCAGCAAGCACATGCATATCACATTCATCAAAATTATCATGTGCAACAGTAAAAGGCAACCCATCAATATAATCCTTAATAAGCACAAACTTCTCCGATATAGTGTAGTTTGGAGAATTCAAAAGGACAATAGGACTATCATGCATGGGTGCAATAGCAACAATTTCATGTTTAACATAAGGAACTATAACAAGTTCATCTCCATAAGCATAATTCATATTGGCATCTTGGCCACAAGCATAGCAAGCATCATCAAAAGGGGATATTTCAAGAGAATCAACGGGATCATAACAATCATCATAGCAATCATCATAGTAATCATCATAGCAATCATCCTTCGGTCAGCACGAAGGGAAATTAAACAATGTACAAGTTGAAGAGTTACTCTCATTAGAAGGTGGGCACGGGTAGCTAATCCGTTCTTCCTCCTTTTGTTCTTCGCTCTCTTCATCATCTTTTTCATCCAATGAGCTCACAGTTTCATCAATTTCTTCTTCCATAGCTTCCTGCAAAATATTAGTCTCTTCTTGGACACCGGAGACTTTCTCAATAAATGCATCAATATTGTAATTGTATTCATAATTCTTATAACAATATTTAAGTATAGCAAAATTTTCAAGTCTATAAACTGAATCATCAAAAACATCAAACTCTTTAAACATAGATTCAATCTCATAAGCACCCATAAAAGCAAAAAATTCTTCTATTTGTTCCACATCATAGTAATCATATACATCATTAGCATAAGAAGCTAAGGTTTTATTATCATTAAATTTGCATGAAAAGGAAAGGTGTGGAGCCTTCATCCTAGAGCAACAAGTTGTTGGGGAACGTAGTAATTTCAAAAATTTCCTACGCACACACAAGATCATGGTGATGGCATAGCAACGAGAGGGGAGAGTGTTGTCCACGTACCCTCGTAGACCGTAAGCGGAAGCGTTAACAACGCGGTTGATGTAGTCGTACGTCTTCACGATCCGACCGATCCAAGCACCGAACGTACGGCACCTCCGTGTTCTGCACACGTTCAGCTCGATGACAATCCCCGGACTCCGATCCAGCAGGGTGTCGGGGATGAGTTCTGTCAGCACGACGGCGTGGTGACGATCTTGATGTTCTACCATCACAGGGATTTGCCTAAGAACCGCTACAATATGACCGAGGTGGAATATGGTGGAGGGGGCACCGCACACGGCTAAGGAACGATCACGAAGATCAACTTGTGTGTCATGGGGTGTCCCCCTGCCCCTGTATATAAAGGAGCAAGGGGGGAGGAGGCCGGCCCTAGGAGGGGGCGCGCCAAGTGTGGAGTCCTACTAGGACTCCCTAGTCCTAGTAGGATTCCACCTCCCTTGTTGGAGTAGGAGAAGGGGAAAGAGGGGGAGAGGAAGAAGGAAAGAGGGGCTGCGCCCCTTGTCCAATTCGGACCAAAGGGGGGGTGCAGGCCTCCTTCCTTTTGGCCTCTCTCCTCTATTCCCGTATGGCCCAATAAGGCCCATATACTCCCTGGCGAATTCCCGTAACTCTCAGGTACTCCGAAAAATACCTGAATCACTCGAAACCTTTCCGAACTCCGAATATAGTCGTCCAATATATCGATCTTTACGTCTCGACCATTTTGAGACTCCTCGTCATGTCCCCGATCTCATCCGGGACTCCGAACTCCTTCGGTACATCAAAACTCGTAAACTCATAATATAACTGTCATCGAAACCTTAAGCGTGCGGACCCTACGGGTTCGAGAACTATGTAGACATGACCTAGAACTGTTTCCGGTCAATACCCAATAGTGGAACCTGGATATTCATATTGGCTCCTACATATTCTATGAAGATCTTTATCGGTCAAACCGCATAACAACATATGTTGTTCCCTTTGTCATCGGTATGTTACTTGCCCGAGATTCGATCGTCGGTATCCAATACCTAGTTCAATCTCGTTATCGGCAAGTCTCTTTACTCGTTTCGTAATACATCATCTCACAACTAACTCATTAGTTGCAATGCTTGCAAGGCTTAAGTGATGTGTATTACCGAGAGGGCCCAGAGATACCTCTCCGACAATCGGAGTGACAAAACCTAATCTCGAAATACGCCAACCCAACATGTACCTTCGGAGACACCTGTAGAGCACCTTTATAATCACCCACTTATGTTGTGATGTTTGGTAGCACACAAAGTGTTCCTCTGGTAAACGGGAGTTGCATAATCTCATAGTCACAGGAACATGTATAAGTCATGAAGAAAGCAGTAGCAACATACTAAACGATCGTGTGCTAAGCTAATGGAATGGGTCATTAAGCTAGGCATTAAGCTAGGCATGTAGTGCTCAAGTAATGGATCCACCCGGATCCCAAGGTAAATCAAAGCCAAATTTAATTAACAATGATTTTTGATTTAGTAGTGAGCACAAAGTAACATATATCATGCAACAACAAAGTCTAACTCTCTTCATATGCATCGGCATGTCATAAAAGAACAATTCATGCACACATAGTAAAGGCCAGTGCATAGTATAAGCAGTTTCTTGCAATTCTATTATATTGGAAAAATAGAGAGGTGGAGATATAGTTTCTCTCTCATAATAATTGCAAGTAGGAGCAGCAAGCACATGCATATCACATTCATCAAAATTATCATGTGCAACAGTAAAAGGCAACCCATCAATATAATCCTTAATAAGCACAAACTTCTCCGATATAGTGTAGTTTGGAGAATTCAAAAGGACAATAGGACTATCATGCATGGGTGCAATAGCAACAATTTCATGTTTAACATAAGGAACTATAGCAAGTTCATCTCCATAAGCATAATTCATATTGGCATCTTGGCCACAAGCATAGCAAGCATCATCAAAAGGGGATATTTCAAGAGAATCAACGGGATCATAACAATCATCATAGCAATCATCATAGTAATCATCATAGCAATCATCCTTCGGTCAGCACGAAGGGAAATTAAACAATGTACAAGTTGAAGAGTTACTCTCATTAGAAGGTGGGCACGGGTAGCTAATCCGTTCTTCCTCCTTTTGTTCTTCGCTCTCTTCATCATCTTTTTCATCCAATGAGCTCACAGTTTCATCAATTTCTTCTTCCATAGCTTCCTGCAAAATATTAGTCTCTTCTTGGACACCGGAGACTTTCTCAATAAATGCATCAATATTGTAATTGTATTCATAATTCTTATAACAATATTTAAGTATAGCAAAATTTTCAAGTCTATAAACTGAATCATCAAAAACATCAAACTCTTTAAACATAGATTCAATCTCATAAGCACCCATAAAAGCAAAAAATTCTTCTATTTGTTCCACATCATAGTAATCATATACATCATTAGCATAAGAAGCTAAGGTTTTATTATCATTGAATTTGCATCAAAAGGAAAGGTGTGGAGCCTTCATCCTAGAGCAACAAGTTGTTGGGGAACGTAGTAATTTCAAAAATTTCCTACGCACACGCAAGATCATGGTGATGGCATAGCAACGAGAGGGGAGAGTGTTGTCCACGTACCCTCGTAGACCGTAAGCGGAAGCGTTAACAACGCGGTTGATGTAGTCGTACGTCTTCACGATCCGACCGATCCAAGCACCGAACGTACGGCACCTCCGTGTTCTGCACACGTTCAGCTCGATGACAATCCCCGGACTCCGATCCAGTAGGGTGTCGGGGATGAGTTCTGTCAGCACGACGGCGTGGTGACGATCTTGATGTTCTACCGTCACAGGGATTTGCCTAAGCACCGCTACAATATGACCGAGGTGGAATATGGTGGAGGGGGCACCGCACACGGCTAAGGAACGATCACGAAGATCAACTTGTGTGTCATGGGGTGTCCCCCTGCCCCTGTATATAAAGGAGCAAGTGGGGAGGAGGCCGGCCCTAGGAGGGGGCGCGCCAAGTGTGGAGTCCTACTAGGACTCCCTAGTCCTAGTAGGATTCCACCTCCCTTGTTGGAGTAGGAGAAGGGGAAAGAGGGGGAGAGGAAGAAGGAAAGAGGGGCTGCGCCCCTTGTCCAATTCGGACCAAAGGGGGGGTGCAGGCCTCCTTCCTTTTGGCCTCTCTCCTCTATTCCCGTATGGCCCAATAAGGCCCATATACTCCCCGGCGAATTCCCGTAACTCTCAGGTACTCCGAAAAATACCTGAATCACTCGAAACCTTTCCGAACTCCGAATATAGTCGTCCAATATATCGATCTTTATGTCTCGACCATTTTGAGACTCCTCGTCATGTCCCCGATCTCATCCGGGACTCCGAACTCCTTCGGTACATCAAAACTCGTAAACTCATAATATAACTGTCATCGAAACCTTAAGCGTGCGGACCCTACGGGTTCGAGAACTATGTAGACATGACCTAGAACTGTTTCCGGTCAATACCCAATAGTGGAACCTGGATGTTCATATTGGCTCCTACATATTCTATGAAGATCTTTATCGGTCAAACCGCAAAACAACATATGTTGTTCCCTTTGTCATCGGTATGTTACTTGCCCGAGATTCGATCGTCGGTATCCAATACCTAGTTCAATCTCGTTATCGGCAAGTCTCTTTACTCGTTTCGTAATACATCATCTCACAACTAACTCATTAGTTGCAATGCTTGCAAGGCTTAAGTGATGTGTATTACCGAGAGGGCCCAGAGATACCTCTCCGACAATCGGAGTGACAAAACCTAATCTCGAAATACGCCAACCCAACATGTACCTTCGGAGACACCTGTAGAGCACCTTTATAATCACCCACTTATGTTGTGACGTTTGGTAGCACACAAAGTGTTCCTCTGGTAAACGGGAGTTGCATAATCTCATAGTCACAGGAACATGTATAAGTCATGAAGAAAGCAGTAGCAACATACTAAACGATCGTGTGCTAAGCTAATGGAATGGGTCAAGTCAATCACATCATTCTCCTAGTGATGTGATCCCGTTAATCAAATGACAACTCTTTTGTCCATGGCTAGGAAACTTAACCATCTTTGATTCACGAGCTAGTCAAGTAGAGGCATACTAGTGACACTATGTTTGTCTATGTATTCACACATGTATTATGTTTCCGGTTAATACAATTCTAGCATGAATAATAAACATTTATCATGAAATAAGGAAATAAATAATAACTTTATTATTGCCTCTAGGGCATATTTCCTTCAGTCTCCCACTTGCACTAGAGTCAATAATCTAGTTCACATCACCATGTGATTTAACACCAATATTCACATCTGTATGTGATTAATACCCATAGTTCACATCGTCATGTGATCAACGCCCAAAGGGTTTACTAGAGTCAATAATCTAGTTCACATGGCTATGTGATTAACACCCAAAGAGTACTAAGGTATGATCATGTTTTGCTCATGAGAGAAGTTTAGTCAACGGGTATGTCACATTCAGAGCCGTATGTATTTTGCAAATATTCTATGTCCACAATGCTCTGCACGGAGCTACTCTAGCTAATTGCAACCACTTTCAATATGTATCCAGATTGAGACTTAGAGTCATCTGGATTGGTGTAAAAGCTTGCATCGTTGTAACTTTTTACGACTGGCTCTTTTATCACCTCCATAATCGAGAAACATCTCATTAGTCCTCACTAAGGATATTCTTGACCGCTGTTCTAGTGATCTACTTTTAGATCAAAATTGTATTCCTTTGCCAAACTCAGAGCAAGGTATACAATAGGTCTAGTGCACAGCATAGCATACTTTATAGAACCTATGACTGAGGCATAGGGAATGACTGTTCATTCTTTTCTATTTTCTGCCACGGTCGGGTTTTGAGTCTTACTCAACTTCACACCTTGCAACACAGGCAAGAACTCTTTCTTTGACTGTTCCATTTTGAACTACTTCAAAATCTTGTCAAGGTATGTACGCATTGAAAAATCTTATCAAGCGTCTTGATCTATCTCTATAGATCTTGATGCTCAATGTGTAAGCAGCTTCACCAAGGTCTTTCTTTGAAAAACTCCTTTCAAACACTCCTTTATGCTTTCCAGAAATATTCTACATTATTTCCGATCAACAATATGTCATTCACATATACTTATCAGAAATGCTGTAGTGCTCCCACTCACTTTCTTGTAAATACAGGCTTCACCGCAAGTCTGTATTAAAACTATATGCTTTGATCAACTTATCAAAGCGTATATTCCAACTCCGAGATGCTTGCACCAGTCCATTGATGGACCGCTGGAGCTTGCACATTTTGTTAGCACCTTTCGGATCGACAAAACCTTCTGGTTGCATCATATACAACTCTTCTTTAAAAAATCCATTAAGGAATGCAGTTTTGACATCCATTTGCCAGATTTCATAAAATGTGGCAATTGCTAACATGATTCAGACAGACTTAAGCATAGATACGAGTGAAAAACTCTCATCATAGTCAACACCTTGAACTTGTCGAAAACCTTTTGCGACAATTCTAGCTTTGTAGATAGTAACACTATCAACGTCCGTCTTCCTCTTGAAGATCCATTTAATCTCAATGTCTCGCCGATCATTGGTCAAGTCAATCAAAGTCCATACTTTGTTTTCGTACATGGGTCTTATCTCAGATCTCATGGCCTCAAGCCATTTTGCGGAATCTGGGCTCACCATCGCTTCTTCATAGTTCGTAGGTTCGTCATGGTCTAGTAACATAACTTCCAGAACAGGATTACCATACCACTCTGGTGCGGATCTTACTCTGGAAGACCTACGAGGTTCTGTAGTAACTTAGTCTGAAGTTTCATCATCATCATCATTAACTTCCTCACTAATTGGTGTACTAGTCACAGGAACAGATTTCTGTGATGAACTACTTTCAAATAAGGGAGCAGGTACAGTTACCTCATCAAGTTCTACTTTCCTCCCACTTACTTCTTTCAAGAGAAACTCCTTCTCTAGAAAGGATCCATTCTTAGCAACGAATGTTTTGCCTTTGGATTTGTGATAGAAGGAGTACCCAACAGTTTCCTTTGGGTATTCTATGAAGACGCACTTCTCCGATTTGGGTTCGAGCTTATCAGGTTGAAACTTTTTCATATAAGCATCGCAACTCCACACTTTAAGAAACGACATCTTAGGTTTACTGCTAAACCATAGTTCATACGGTGTCATCTCAACGGATTTAGATGGTGCCCTTTTAAACATGAATGCAGCTGTCTCTAATGCACAACCCCAAAACGATAGTGGTAAAACCGATAAGAGACATCATAAATCGCACCATATCCAATAAAGTGCAGTTACGACGTTCGGACACACCATAACGTTGTGGTGTTCCAGGTGGCGTGAGTTGCGAAACTATTCCGCATTGTTTCAAATGTAGACCAAACTCGTAACTCAAATATTCTCCTCCACGATCAGATCGTAGAAATTTTATTTTCTTGTTACGATGATTTTCAACTTCACTCTAAAATTCTTTGAACTTTTCAAACGTTTTAGACTTATGTTTCATTAAGTAGATATACCCATATCTGCTCAAATCATCTGTGAAGGTCAGAAAAGAATGATACTTGCCGCGAGCCTCAACACTCATCGGATCGCATACATTAGTATGTATTATTTCCAATAAGTCAGTTGCTCGCTCTATTGTTCCGAAGAACGGAGTCTTTAGTCATCTTGCCCATAAGGCATGGTTCGCAAGCATCAAGTGATTCATAATCAAGTGATTCCAAAATCGCATCAGCATGGAGTTTCTTCATGCGCTTTACACCAATATGACCTAAACTGCAGTGCCACAAATAAGTTGCACTATCATTATTAACTTTGCATCTTTTGGTTTCAATATTATGAATATGTGTATCACTACAATCGAGATCCAACGAACCATTTTCATTGGGTGTGTAACCATATAAGATTTTATTCATGTAAACAGAACAACAGTTTATTCTCTTACTTAAATGAATAACCGTATTGCAATAAACATGATCAAATCATATTCATGCTCAACGCAAATACCAAATAACACTTATTTAGTTTCAACACTAATCCCGAAAGTATAGGGAGTGTGCGATGATGATCATATCAATCTTGGAACCACTTCCAACACTCATCGTCACTTCCCCTTCAACCAGTCTCTGTTTATATAACTCCTGTTTCGAGTTACTAATCTTAGCAACTGAACAAGTATCAAATACTCAGGGTCTACTATAAACACTAGTAAGGCACACATCAATAACCTGTATATCAAATATACCCTTGTTCACTTTGCCATCCTTCTTATCCACCAAATATTCAGGGCATTTCCGCTTCCAGTGACCATTTCCTTTGCAGTGTAAGCACTCAGTTTTAGGCTTTGGTCCAGCTGTGAGCTTCTTCGCGGGAGTGACAACTTGCTTGTCATTCTACTTGAAGTTCCCTTTCTATCCCTTTGCCCTTTTCTTGAAACTAGTGGTCTTGTCAATCATCAACACTTGATGCTCTTTCTTGATTTCTACCTTCGTTGATTTCAACATCACGAAGAGCTCGGGAATCGTTTTTGTCATCCCTTGCATACTATAGTTCATCACAAAGTTCTACTAACTTAGTGATGGTGACTAGAGAACTCTGTCAATCACTATCTTATCTGGAAGATTAACTCCCACTTGATTCAAGCGATTGAAGTACTCAGACAATCTGAGCACATGCTCAGTAGTTGAGTGATTCTCCTCCATCTTTTAGCAATAGAACTTGTTGGAGACTTCATATCTCTCAACTCGGGTATTTGCTTGAAATATTAACTTCAATTCCTGGAACATCTCATATGGTCCATGACGTTCAAAATGTCTTTGAAGTCCCGATTCTAAGCCGTTAAGCATGGTGCACTAAACTATCAAGTAGTCATCATATTGAGTTAGCCAAACGTTCATAACGTCTGCATCTGCTCCTGCAATAGGTTTGTCACCTAGCGGTGCATCAAGGACATAATTCTTCTACGCAGCAATGAGGATAAACCTCAGATCACGGATCCAATCCGCATCATTGCTACTAACATTTTTCAACACAATTTTCTCTAGGAACATATCAAAATAAACATATGAAAGCAACAACGCAAGCTATTGATCTACAACATAATTTGCAAAATACTATCAGGACTAAGTTCATGATAAATTTAAGTTCAATTAATCATATTACTTAAGAACTCCCACTTAGAAAGACATCCCTCTAATCCTCTAAGTGATCACGTGATCCAAATCAACTAAACCATAACCGATCATCATGTGAAATGGAGTAGCTTTCAATGGTGAACATCATTATGTTGATAATATCTACTATATGATTCACGCTCGACCTTTCGGTCTCCGTGTTCCGAGGCCATATCTGCATATGCTAGGCTCGTCAAGTTTAACCTGAGTATTCCGCGTGTGCAAAACAGGCTTGCACCCGTTGTAGATGGACGTAGAGCTTATCACACCCGATCATCACGTGGTGCCTGGGCACGACGAACTTTGGCAACAGTGCATACTCAGGGAGAACACTTCTTGATAATTAGTGAGAGATCATCTTATAATGCTACCGTCAAACAAAACAGAATAAGATGTATAACAGATAAACATCATATGCAATCAAAATATGTGACATGATATGGCCATGATCATCTTGCGCCTTTGATCTCCATCTCCAAAGTACTGTTATGATCTCTATCGTCACCAGCACGACACCATGATCTTCATCATCTTGATCTATATCAATGTGTCGTCACATGGTCGTCTCGCCAACTATTGCTCTTGCAACTATTGCTATCGCATAGCGATAAAGTAAAGCAATTATTTGGCACTTGCATCTTATGCAACAAAGAGACAACCATAGAGCTTCTGCCAGTTGCCGATAACTTCAACAAAACATGATCATCTCATACAACAACTTATATCTCATCACGTCTTGACCATATCACATCACAACATGCCCTGCAAAAACAAGTTACACGTCCTCTACTTTGTTGTTCCAAGTTTTACGTGGCTGCTACGGGCTGAGCAAGAACCATTCTTACCTACGCATAAAAACCACAACGATAGTTCGTCAAGTTGGTGCTGTTTTAACTTTCTCAAGGACCGGGCGTAGCCACACTCGATTCAGCTAAAGTGAGAGAGACAGACACCCGCCAGCCACCATTAAGCATGAGTGCTCGTAACGGTGAAACCAGTCTCGCGTAAGCGTACGTGTAATGTCGGTACGGGCCGCTTCATCTCACAATACCGCCGAACCAAAGTATGACATGCTGGTAAGAAGTATGACTTGTATCGCCCACAACTCACTTGTGTTCTACTCGTGCATATGACATCTACGCATAAAACCAGGCTCTGATACCACTATTGGGGAACGTAGTAATTTCAAAAATTTCCTACGCACACGCAAGATCATGGTGATGGCATAGCAACGAGAGGGGAGAGTGTTGTCCACGTACCCTCGTAGACCGTAAGCGGAAGTGTTATGACAACGCGGTTGATGTAGTCGTACGTCATCACGATCCGACCGATCCAAGCACCGAACGTACGGCACCTCCGTGTTCTGCACACATTCAGCTCGATGACAATCCCCGGACTCCGATCCAGCAGGGTGTCAGGGATGAGTTCCGTCAGCACGACGGCGTGGTGATGATCTTGATGTTCTACCGTCGCAGGGCTTCGCCTTAGCACCGCTACAATATGACCGAGGTGGAATATGGTGGAGGGGGGCACCGCACACGGCTAAGGAACGATCACGAAGATCAACTTGTGTGTCAAGGGGTGCCCCCCTGCCCTCATATATAAAGGAGCAAGGGGGGAGGAGGCCGGCCCTAGGAGGGGGCGTGCCAAGTGTGGAGTCCTACTAGGACTCCCTAGTCCTAGTAGGATTCCACCTCCCTAGTTAGAGTAGGAGAAGGGGAAAGAGGGGGAGAGGAAGAAGGAAAGGGGGGTTGTGCCCCTTGTCCAATTCGGACCAGAGGGGGGGCGCAGGCCTCCTTCCTTTTGGCCTCTCTCCTCTATTCCCGTATGGCCCAATAAGGCCCATATACTCCCCGGCGAATTCCCGTAACTCTCCGGAACTCCGAAAAATACCCGAATCACTCGGAACCTTTCCGAACTCCGAATATAGTCGTCCAATATATCGATTTTTACGTCTCGACCATTTCGAGACTCCTCGTCATGTCCCCGATCTCATCCGGGACTCCGAACTCCTTCGGTACATCAAAACTCATAAACTCATAATATAACTGTCATCGAAACCTTAAGCGTGCGGACCCTACGGGTTCGAGACCTATGTAGACATGACCTAGAACTGTTTCCGGTCAATAACCAATAGTGGAACCTGGATGCTCATATTGGCTCCTACATATTCTACGAAGATCTTTATCGGTCAAACTGCATAACAACATACGTTGTTCCCTTTGTCATCGGTATGTTACTTGCCCGAGATTCGATCGTCGGTATCCAATACCTAGTTCAATCTCGTTACCGGCAAGTCTCTTTACTCGTTCCGTAATACATCATCTCACAACTAACTCATTAGTTGCAATGTTTGCAAGGCTTAAGTGATGTGTATTACCGAGAGGGCCCAGAGATACCTCTCCGACAATCGGAGTGACAAAACCTAATCTCGAAATACGCCAACCCAACATGTACCTTCGGAGACACCTGTAGAGCACATTTATAATCACCCAGTTACGTTGTGACGTTTGGTAGCACACAAAGTGTTCCTCTGGTAAACGGGAGTTGCATAATCTCATAGTCACAGGAACATGTATAAGTCATGAAGAAAGCAGTAGCAACATACAAAATGATCGTGTGCTAAGCTAATGGAATGGGTCAAGTCAATCACATCATTCTCCTAGTGATGTGATCCCGTTAATCAAATGACAACTCTTTTGTCCATGGCTAGGAAACTTAACCATCTTTGATTCACGAGCTAGTCAAGTAGAGGCATACTAGTGACACTATGTTTGTCTATGTATTCACACATGTATTATGTTTCCGGTTAATACAATTCTAGCATGAATAATAAACATTTATCATGAAATAAGGAAATAAATAATAACTTTATTATTGCCTCTAGGGCATATTTCCTTCACAAGTATAATAATAACTCAAGATGTTGGTGAAATTTGATCCCATAATAGTTTCCCTTTTTGTGTCAAGCGATAATCCATAAAGTATTCACGTTGATCCAACGTGTCTCCCATAACAAAGTTGAATGGCGTTTTCCCAGGATTACCAAAGTAGTACATAATTTCTGTCACATAACGAGCATCGAGGGTTTTTGGATGTTCCCCATCTCCATGAGTAGCAACTACACCTAATTTTTTTGGTATTTTGTGTTCCATATCCATAGCTAAAGATAGAGAACAACTAAGAACAGCAAATAAAAATTACTTAGTGATAAAGCAAACAAGCACACATGAGAATATTCACCCCATGCTATGACTCCCCGGCAACGGTGCCAGAAAAAGGTCTTGATAACCCACAAGTGTAGGGGATAATTGTAGCCTCTTTCGATAAGTAAGAGTGTCGAACCCAACGAGGAGCTAAAGGTAGAACAAATATTCTCTCAAGCCCTATCTGCCACTGATACGACTCTACGCACGCTTAGTGTTCGCTTTACCTAGAACAAGTATGAAACTAGAAGTACTTTGTAGGTGTGATAGGATAGGTTTGCAAGATAATAAAGAGCACGTAAATATAAACTAGGGGTTGTTTTAGATAAATAAGCCATAAAGTAAATATAGAGAGTGTGCAAAAGTGGTGGTAGGAGTTGTGAAATTGTCCCTAAGCAATTGACTACGTTACTAGACCGGTAATCACTATTGCAATTCTATTTGAGGGAGAGGCATAAGCTAATATAATTTCTCTTCTTGGATCATATGCACTTACGATTGGAACTCTAGCAAGCATCCGCAACTACTAAAGATCATTAAGGTAAAACCCAAGCATAGCATTAAAGTATCAACTTCCCTTTATCCCATACGCAAACAACCTACTTACTCAGGTATGTGCTTCTGTCACTCACGCCACCCACCATAAGCAAATCATGAACATATTGCAAACCCTACTGCAGGAGTCCCTCACGCTTGCGCGACACAGAGGGCACAATAGGACAACACCAATAATAAAACATGCAACTCAAACCAGTCGTAGCAATTCATCAATCACCGATAGGACAACGAAAATCTACTCAGACATCATAGGATGGCAACACATCATTGGATAATAATATGAACCATAAAGCACCATGTTCAAGTAGAGGGTACAGCGGGTTGCGGGAGAGTGGACCGCTGAATATAGATGGGGGAAGGTGATGGAGATGTTGGTGAAGATGATGGAGGTGTTGGTGATGATCGCGGTGATGATGATGGCCCCAGACAGCGCTCCGGCGCCACCGGAAGAAAGGGGGAGAGAGCCCCACCGGAAGCAAGGTGGTTTCCCCTCTGGTCCTTGGCTCCCATGGCGTGGGAGGGGCGAGAGCCCCTCCGAGATTGGATCTATCTCTCTGTCTATCTCTGTTTCTGCGTTCCCTGATTCTGCCCCTTCACTGTTTCTTTTATATCCGGAGATCCGTAACTCCGATTGGTGTGAATCTTTAGCCCAGATCTTTCTCATAAAATTAGCTTTCTTGCGGCAAAGGAAGGGAGTCAACCGCCTTACAGGGGGCCCAGGAGTGTCCATGGCGTGCCTGCCTCCCTGGGGCGCGCCCCCCTATCTCCCGCCCCCCTCGGGCACCGTCTCGCGTTGATTTTACTTCCCAAAAATCACAAAATTTCCAAAATAATGCTCCATCCGTTTTTATCCCATTTGGACTCCGTTTGATATTGGTTTTCTGCGAACATGCAACAGACAGGAACTGGCACTGGGCACTGGATCAATATGTTAGTCCCAAAAATAGTATAAAAAGTTGCCAAAAGTATATGAAAGTTGAATAATATTGGCATGGAACAATCAAAAATTATAGATACGACGGAGACATATCAGGTGTCAACTTATTCAATTCAAGTCTACGATATAAAGAGAGAGGCATAACACTAACACCGGCTCCAAGATCACATAAAGTAGTTTTAACATAGTTTTTTTAATGGAGCATGGTATAGTTGGTACTCCTGGACAAGTTTCTTTGGTATTCCACCCATAAAAGTGTAATTAGCAAGCATGGTGGAAATTTCAGCTTCCGGTATCTTTCTTTTATTTGTAATAATATCTTTCATGTACTTAGCATAAGGATTCACTTGAAGCATATCAGTCAAACGCATACGCAAAAAGATAGGTCTAATCATTTCAGCAATGCGCTCAAAATCCTCATCATACTTTTTCTTGGATGGCTTAGGAGGAAAAGGCATGGGTTTCTGAACCCATGGTTCTCTTTATTTATCGTGCTTCCTAGCAACAAAGTCTCCTTATCATAACGTTGATTCTTTGATTGTGGGTTATCAAGATCAACAACAGGTTCAACCTCTACATGATTGTTATTGCTAGGTTGAGCATCAACATGAACATTATCATTAACATTATAACCAGTTTCATGTTCATAACCAGATTGTGTTTCAACATCAGAAATAGAGATATCATTGGGATTCTCAGGTGTGTCTGCAACAGGTTCACTAGGAGCATGCAAAGTCCTATCATTTTTCTTCTTCTTCCTTTTAGAAGGACTAGGTGCATCAACATTATTCCTCTGAGAATCTTGCTCAATTCTCTTAGGGTGGCCCTCACGATACAAAGGTTCCTGAGTCATTTTACCCGTTCTAGTAGCTACTCTAACAGCAAAGTCATGTTTATTATTTAATTCATTGAGCAAATCATTTTGAGCTTTAAGTACTTGTTCTACTTGAGTGGTAACCACGGAAGCATGTTTACTAATAAGTTTAAGTTCACCCTTAACTATAGACATATAATCACTCAAGTGTCCAATCATATAAGCATTACTTTTTAATTATCTACCAACATAAGCATTGAAATTTTCTTGTCTAGCCATAAAGTCATCAAATTCATCCAAGCATTGGCTAGCAAACTTAGTAGACGGGATTTCAAATTTATCATATCTATAGAGAGAATTTACCTTTACTACCTGTGTCGGGTTATCAAGACCATGTATTTGTTCAATAGGTGGTATATTAAGACCATGTATTTCTTCAACAGGTGGTAAATTCTTAACATCTTCAGCTTTAATGCCTTTTTCATAGATTTCTTTGCCTCTTGCATATCTTCAGGACTGAGAAATAGAACACCCCTTTTCTTCGGAGTTGGTTTAGGAGTTGGCTCAGGAGTTGGCTTAGGAAGTGTCCAATTATTTTCATTAGTCAACATATTATTCAATAACAATTCAGCTTGATTGACAGTTCTTTCCCTGAAAACACAACCAACACAACTATCCAGGTGGTCTCTAGAAGCATCAGTTAGTCCATTCTAAAAGATATCAAGTATTTCATTTTTCTTGAGAGGATGATCAGGCAAAGCATTAAGTAATCGGAGAAGCCTCCCCCAAGCTTGTGGGAGACTCTCTTCTTCAATTTGCACAAAATTATATATTTCCCTTAAAGTAGCTTATTTCTTATGAGCAGGGAAATATTTAGCAGAGAAGTAATAAACCATATCCTGGGGACTATGCACACAACCAGGATCAAGGGAATTAAACCATGTTTAAGCATCACCCTTTAATGAGAACGGAAATATCTTAAGAATATAATAGTAGCGAGATTTGTCACCATTAGTGAATAGGGTGGCTATATCATTTAACTTGGTAAGATGTGCCACAACAATTTCAGATTCATAGCCATAAAAAGGATCAGATTCAACCAAAGTAATTATCTCAGGGTCGACAGAGAAATCATAATCCTTATCAATAACACAGATAGGTGAAGTAGCAAAAGCAGGGTCATATTTCATTCTAGCATTCAGAGACATTTGTTTCAATTTAGCTAGTAACTTCTTAAGATCGGATCAATCATTGCAAGAAAGAAAATCTCTAGCAGTTTCTTCATCCATAACATAACCCTCAGGAACAATAGGCAATTCATATTTAGGGGGAGAACCTTCATCATCACTATCATCAATAATATCGGTTTCAAGAATTTCATTCTCTCTAGCCCTAGCAAGTTGTTCATCAAGATATTCACCTAATGCCACAGTAGTATCAAGCATAGAAATAGTTTCATCATAAGTATCATGCATAGTAGAAGTGGCATCATCAACAACATGCGACATATCAAAATTCATAGCAGAAACAGTTTTAGGTGTCGCAAGTTTACTCATAACAGAAGGAGAATCAAGTACAAAGCTAGATGGCAGTTCCTTACCTCCCCTCGTAGTTAAGGGGTAAATCTTAGTTCTTTCATCTTGCAAGTTCTTCATAGTGATCGGCAGATATAAATCCCAAGTGACTCAAAGAATAGAGCTATGCTCCCCGACAACGGCGCTAGAAAATAGTCTTGATAACCCACAAGTATAGGGGATCGCAACAGTTTTCGAGGGTAGAGTATTCAACCCAAAATTATTGATTCGACACAAGGGGAGCCAAAGAATATTCTCAAGTATTAGCAGTTGAGTTGTCAATTCAACCACACCTGGATAGCTTAGTATCTACAGCAAAGTATTTAGTAGCAAAGTAGTATGGAAGTAACGGTAACAGTGGCAAAAGTAAGTGTAGCAGTTTTGTAGTAATTGTAACAGTGGCAACGGTGAAGTAACTAAGCAAAGAGCAATATGTGAAAAGCTCGTAGGCATTGGATCAGTGATGGATAATTATGTCGGATGTGATTCCTCATGTAATAGTTATAACATAGGGTGACACAGAACTAGCTCCAGTTCATCAATGTAATGTAGGCATGTATTCCGAATATAGTCATACGTGCTTATGGAAAATATCTTGCATGACATCTTTTTTCCTACCCTCCTGTGGCAGCGGGGTCCTATTGCAAACTAAGGGATATTAAGGCCTCCTTTTAATAGAGTACCGGACCAAAGCATTAACACTTAGTGAATACATGAACTCCTCAAACTACGGTCATCACCGGTAAGTATCCCGATTATTGTCACTTCGGGGTTAACGGATCATAATACATAATAGGTGACTATAGACTTGCAAGATAGGATCAAGAACTCACATATATTCATGAAAACATAATAGGTTCAGATCTGAAATCATGGCACTCGGGCCCTAGTGACAAGCATTAAGCATATCAAAGTCATAGCAACATCAATCTCAGAACATAGTGGATACTAGGGATCAAACCCTAACAAAACTAACTCGATTACATGGTAAATCTCATCCAACCCATCACCGTCCATCAAGTCTATGATGGAATTACTCATGCACGGCGGTGAGCATCATGAAATTGGTGATGGAGGATGGTTGATGATGACGACAGCGATGAATCCCCCTCTCCGGAGCCCCGAACGGACTCCATATCAGCCCTCCCGAGAGAGTTTAGGGCTTGGCGCCGGCTCCATATCATAAAACGTGATGAATCTTTATCTCTGATTTTTCTCTCCACGAATGTGAATATATGGACTTGGAGTTGAGGTCGGTGGAGCTCCAGGGGGCCACAAGGCAGGGGGCGCGCCCTAGGGGGCGCCCCCACCCTCGTGAATAGTGTGTGGGCCCCCTGGCGTTGATTCTTTCGCCAATATTTTTTATTAATTCCAAAAAGTTGCTCCGTGGATTTTCAGGTCATTCCGAGAACTTTTATTTATGCACAAAAATAACACCATGGCAGTTTTGCTGAAAACAGGGTCAGTCCGGGTTAGTTCCATTCAAATCATGCAAGTTAGAGTCCAAAACAAGGGCAAAAGTGTTTGGAAAAGTAGATACGATGGAGACGTATGAGCCGCAGCTCGGCTGGCTGGGATCTTGTTCGCGGTTCGCCGTATACCCCTCCTGCTATGATAGAAGGAGGATGCGAATGACAATTCAGCTTCACGCCCGAATATGAAATAGGAGAATATACCATCGGTGATGGAGCAGGCTCAGTGGTGCTTCCGACCTCCTTTCATTTTGTGTGACCCTTCCGCGAAGGTGCTGAGCTTCTCTTGGTCGCCCGTCCCTGGGTATGGCTCGCTGAGCGCCGATCCTGCGAAACATGGTCCGATGCGGAGCGTAAGAAATGAGAAAAAGTATCACTCTTCCCTGAGAATACAATTTTTGAATACGCACCTTCACGAAAGGATAGAGGTCGGGGTAATCAGCCATAACGGCTACTTTCGAGCCGTCAAGGCTCGCCTGATAGTAGACTTCGTATTCAAATTCTACAAATATGTCCGGATCCTCATGGAATCCGGGGTCTTCATTGTGATCGTGATCCTCTGGCTGGGGGCGGGGCAGTTAATGTTGTCGATTATTTGCCTCCATGACTATTTAAAAAGCAACCAGGGGATTTGGTTAATGCATCTCAATGAGTAAAAAGTATGGAACGGTTAAAACTTACCCATTCAATGGGATTGTACATAGAGAAGCTCTCTCGACAATTTAAGTGGAGGAAGTCTTCTTCTTCCCCTTTATAAAGATTGGTCAGCATGGTGGCTAATGTGGCTTGGTCATCCGGACCCTCCCGCCTGTAGCGGGATTTGTCGTCCTCCCCGTTGTAGTTCCATAAGGGAGTCACCCTGGATTGAAGTGGTTGGATGCATCGCTTTATCACAATGGCCATAACTTCAACTATGGAGAGTCTGGAATGGGTCAATAACCTGACCTTGTTTACCAATCTCATTACTTCCGCATTGTCTTCCTGACTAGGGGACTTGGGATGCCAGTTATATACCTTCTTCAAGGGGGCGCTGGAGAATTCTAGCAGTCCGCACCGAACAGGGTCCGGAAGAGGAACATCCTCAATATAGAACCATTCCGAAGACCATTCGGCGGATCCCTTCTTCGGAGTCCCGATTGGGTAGCCGGATCCGTCTATGCACCATACTTCGGTGCCGCCCACTTCAAAAATAGATCTGCCGCCCTAATGGTGGGGGACGAGGCAGAAGAACTTTTTCCATAGTCCAAAGTGAGCCTCGCAGCCTAAAAATAATTCACAAAGGGCGACGAAACCAGAGATATGTAAAATAGAACCTGGTGTGAGGTTGTGCAGTTGGATCATGTAGTGTTCCAGTAGGCCCCTGAGGAAGGGGTGGATTGGGAATCCCACGCCCCTCAAGAGGAATGAGATGAAGCACACCCTTTCGCATTGGCTGGGATTGGGAAAATTCTCTGCCAATGCGTCAACACCCATTGAAGTCAACCCTGCCCGTACGGAGACTAGAGCCGAGGAGGGGGGGTATCCTTGCGTCTGGAGTCGACTGAACTGGAGATGGGATATGGAGCAACTTTGCCAATCCCCCTCTTAAGGACCATGGGACGCGAGGAGGAGCTAGGGACGTTAGCCATGGTCTGATTTTTTCCCCATGGTTTGCTCTGTTGTTTCTGGGGTGGTACAAGATGGCGTTCTAGGGGATCTAACCTCGTTATATAGGTGTTGCCTTTGCCTATTAAAAATACTAAAATACAAGGGTAACAGACAGTTCGCATTCACTCGGACGCGTGGAAATCGAGGCAACGGCAGGAAGGAATCATAAAGACTGGACACGGAAACCGATGCCGAACTATCGTCAATCCGGAATATTATGGAGAACCTGCCTTGCAAAGCCAAAGACTTTCGTCCGCACACTACATCATCATTGAAGGCAAGTTCGGGGGCTACTGAGGGAGTCCTGGATTCGGGGGTCCTCAGGTGTCCGGCCTACACTACAAAACAATACACTTCAGTGATGATACGTGTTTGACATAGTAGGTCAAGTTTTCCGTCATGCATGTACATCCATGACGATTTTATGACAGAATCAAGATAGTAATACATGTGTTGTCGTAGAAGTGTTCCATGACATTGCCAAAATTATCATCACGGAAGTGTCCACTTCCATGACGATAAATCGCGCGTCACAGAAGTGCTTTCGTCAAGGGTGACCGACACGTGGCATCCACCGTAATGGAAAGTCATTAAGCTATCGGGTCCGGTTTTGGATCCGATAACCCATTAACAACTCGGACCAATGGGAAATTTCCAAGTGTAAAATTCTGTTGACCGGAGGAAACACGTGTCAGCTCGTCAGTGGGCCAGATGTCGTCCGTCCATTGGAAGAGACATGCCTATGATACGTCGACACGTGGCAGGGCCCAACAGAGGCCCATGTAGGTTAAAAAGGTCGGCCCAGTCAAAGGCCTGTAGTACTTACTCAGGTACTAGTGGGCCAGCCCAATAACGGCCTTTTTTAATAAAGGCCCATTTACGGCGCGAAGCCAGATCTGGCCCGTTAATTGTTCGCCGAATATTTGGGCCCAATTACCACCCAATGACTTTCGGCCTATTAGCGGCCCGATGTAGACATGGGCCCATTTCAGCCCGGTGTGACTTTCGTCCTGGGAATGGCTCATGCTTCCCATGGGCCATATATGGTCCGACGGGACATCAGGCCCACTAACTGCCCGTGATAAAGGTGGCAACAGTTCAGCCCAACGTGACTTTGGGCCTATTAAAGGCCTGTTGTATAATTCGGCCCGTTGATGCCTGTACTAAGCTTTTAGCCTCTTAAGGGTCCATGATATCAGTGGGCCAACTAAGGCCCGAGATATGTTTCAGCCTGGTAACGACCCTTCATATAATTGGGCATAGAAAGGCCCGGTATACATTTCAGCCCGCTGAAGGGCCGTGGACGACTAGTGAAAATTGAGGCCCAATATGCATTTCGGCCTGCTAAAGGCCGATGGTTTCATGTGGGCCATAACAGACCAGTAGAATATTCAGCCTGTTAATGGCCCAACGCTACCTGGGCCAAACTAAGCGCTGGGTCCACAAAAGGCCCAACTAAAATATAGGTCGGAGTAAGTTGTGGGCCTGGCACAAAGTGTGAAGGCCCCAATCATTCGGGCCCAAGAAAGATGCAGGCTAGCCCAATTGTGGTCCGCTAAAAACCAGGCCCGTTAGAGGCGAATGTTTCGGCCCGGTGGACTACATTAGATTTTTTTTAGATAGCGAATGATGGCAGTAACTATTAGGAATTAAGAACAAACGTACTCTATACAATAAAGAAAATATGGCATAGTAACTAAGAATAAACCAAAGCTATACAATAAAGTATTTATGGTATATTACATCCACTGGGCATCGAAGCTCGCCACAAGTGATCATAAAGCGCAACGAAGAAGCAGATTACAAAAGCTGGGCACATTGCAGCGTAACGAAATAATACTGAACCGAGACCACTTCCAAGACAGTTCAAGAAAGGTTAGCCTTGCGCGAGAACTGCTGCGCAAGCTGCTGAGAAAGGCTGTGAGAACGGCCTAGCATGTCGGTCATAGCTTCGAGGTGTAGCTATTCAGCAATGAGGTTCTCATTGGTATTCTCCGCAATCTTTCTTAGAGATAGGACTTCAAGTCGAAGTTGAGTTGCACAATGCCTTTCTGCTAGAACTTGGGGCTGAAGAAGTCGAAATGATTCAGACAACAAATTTTGTGAGCTTGTCTGACTGCTAGTCTCAAGTAACTTGAACACTGCATCAAGACAAGACTTTTGGGTTGTCTCGCTATCTTCAAGATGTTTTGCCTTTTTTGTTGCAATATATGTTGGGTTTGTCTCATAGCCTTCAGCAGACTTGTGCATACCATCAGGCATATCACCCTAAAACAAGCAGAGAGATGACAGTTTTTGCACATGTATAAACAAAGATGATAACTGTGCTGTCAATTCCATCCAATTTCAAATTAGATAATAAAGAGTAAGTTCAAAATATCAAAAGCATACTTTGGCATTGCTCATAATGTGGGGAGCTTCACCACACTACTGGATTACAATGTCAACATAACAAGCAAGGGCCAAGAAAATCATTGTACCTATTTTGGTTAATGTGCATGGCATGTTGTTCATATCATCAGCCACATCATTAAGATAAAACAGGAGATGACAAGGTGCAAACGTGGGCTGCTTCACCACACACTGGATTATAGGTCCATAAAAACAAGCATACATATAGGGAGTATTGAGTAAGGTGCATGGTATGAATAAGGAATTTGGTTTTACAAGTAAAACTTAGAACTCACGGTTCTTGCGAAGATGCATTTTGATAGAAACAACAAACTAAACAGTAGTAAATGATAGGGAGTATGAGCAAATTAAACAGCAGTTGAGGATAAAGGCTTTAGAAGGACTGACTTACATTAACAGTTAACACCGACTTTATAATGCCCTTCTCCATGTCAAGGGAAGGATAACTCAAGAATTTCAGCACAAAATCTTCTTCATAAGCATTGCATGTACTCTACATTTTGTAGAGAGTAACTATAGATATGATAATACTGGAAGGGATAGAGGATAATGAAGATAAGATGCAGATTGATGCTATATATTCAACTACCAATCCCTGGAATTACAAGCATTACAAGACAAAATGTACTAACAAGAGCAATGGGCTACACTTCTGCACTGGCATTGTCTGAGTATTCTACTTTTTGGTAAGATTAAATATATATCTGATCTTTTTTAGTAAATGGTGGGCGAGGGAGATAAGATGCAGAATGCTACACAATGAACCAATCCCTCTTACAAAACATTCTTATATTATGGGATGGAGGGAGTAGTTGTTAATGTAAGTACAGTGATAGACGACGTTCAATCCTTACAAGAGGACTGTAGAGCTAAACCTCTTCAAAAGCATTGGGTTGATTCTAAATTTATGTAAGAGTCCATACGGATCTTATAATGTCCACTAAATGGACGATAACAAGGCTAACATGTGAAGTGATGCTACATAATCAAACAACTATGAAAGTAAGTATGGTCATACAGGGCAAGAGGTACTCACAAGCGCAATGCAGTGTGCATTATAGTTGCGAGATTCTATGGTCCTTGAGAATGAATGTTCTTCTGCTAACAATTTTTGTACAAGTGAGACATTAAGGCAAATGTAGAAATGTAGTTCAAATTGTGATTTGATGTCATAGACAGTACCTTACGCTGCAGACGAGACCAATGTGTAACTTTATTATTCCAGTCACCGTCGGATAAATGTAGCACCGGACACTTTACAGAAATTTTGTTTAGAGGCGTGCCATCAAAGTGCGCTTGCCTCAGGTAGGAACGATACTTCATCAACGAGTGCTTGAAAAGAGCAACCAATCCTTGCTCGTCTTCACAATCAAGTTTGGCCCTCGCCTATTTAAAAGAATGAAATCTTGTGTCTTCTGTCAGCAGAAACATATGCAGTAATGACCATGAATAACATTAGTACATTACTTCCGCGTAAGTTGTGGAGGAAGACTGGAAATTGTTCTGTGTCTGCGGTATAATCTTTCCATGAAGGAAAGATGCGCACAAAGTTCCTGACAACAATATAAGCTTCGTCTTCTAAACTGGGAAGAAATGGAACAGGGGGTCCTATTTGCTGCAATTGGGGCTCTCTCTTGTTCGAAAAGGGATTTAGCAACTGGATTTGGTGTACTCTTTGCTGGAATGGGGGTTTTGCGTCGTAGAGCTGGTGCTATATCAACTGGCATCATCGTACTGTTTGCTACAGTTGGGGTCTGCTGAGTTGGGGCATCAGAAATGACCAGTGTAGTAGGGCTAGAGTCTGCTAGAGTTGGGCTGTTTTGTGGGGCAGGTGGTATTGCAACTACACCTAATGGGCTATTTGATTTATCAGGTGCCACTACCTTTTCCAAATACTTTGCTTGTGCTCCTCCGTGATCAGCAATCGCCCTCTTCCTTTTGAACATCTGATACACAAGAACAACATTTGAATGGATAAATATGGTATGATAACAGATGGAATATGTACTGAAAATGGATAGGCAGGACATATTCACATACACGATGTGTAAACTACGCTAATGGCAATGCAACAAAGTAGAAGCAATGCAAAGCACCTTGGAAAGTTAGAGCAAGCACCTTGATGGGTGAATAAGATAGGGCATCTACCTCTGACTCCTCCACTAGGGAGCTACATTGACTTAGGTCTCCCTCTAGCTCAGAATCACTGTTAGGATCATATTCTGAGCATGAATCTGTAGGTGGAGAGCATTTGCATTGCATTGCATCCAGACTTGATTTCAGTCCCTTAGTGCCAAGTTTGACAGCCATGGCATTGTTCTGCTTTATTCTTTTCATGCGCACAAGCTCATAATCATTATGATGCTCTTCAGAATCTGAGATTCATGAAAACATAAAAAGTAGTCAGATTATCTATGGAATGCATTGCGGATTCAACTTGAAGAGTGTCTCCCTATAAACCCCTGCATATGCAAAGTTCACCCCCAACCATGCTGACCAGACCACACACAGAAATACAAACCCCTCATGTCTCTATAACAGGCAGACACACATTTCAATGAAGTAGGAACATTAGAATCATATCAAATTCGTATTTGAACAAATAAACTAAGGAATTATGATTGGCATAATGTTTAGCTTCAAGGGTGGAGTGTTGGTAGTGCGACACAAAGCAAGTAGGCAGATTGTATTCCGTAAAAGATCGAAGCCTATGTAAAAGCTGGAAATGACACTTTCTTTATATACAATGCAGTGTTCGTTGCCCACACATGATGGAAGAGATCACACAGAGAAATACTATTCACTCATGTCTACGGTTCCATTATTTTGAAATAGGGTGGTCCACCCTAAAAGAATATTGATAACAAATATGACAAGGCAAGCATAGATGTAGTGAATCAATCATTTACTTGTGAGCTTACTAGGACAAGTATGCAGAATTTTAACTGAAGTAAGAGACCGTCCAAAATCAGAATCAAGAAGTTTGTCTAGCACTTATTGTTTGCAACTAATCAACGTGAATAATTGGATATTATATTGAATGAGTAAGAAAGACAAGTAAAATTGTCAACAAACCTGGCTTGCAGTAGTAATCTGGGTTAATGTCTTTGAAATCCACCAAATATTTAATGGTTGTCTTGAGTACTGCTTGTGATTGTGTTCTTTGCTTCCTCAACATGTCCACTTCATCTCTAAGTGCAGAAGCAGAATCTCTTTCTGCCACTAGTTTAGCCTCTAGAGCATCAGCAGTTGGCAATTCATAATGCACGATTGGGCCGGTGCCACTGCTGTGGGATGATACAACGTCCATGGGGACCCCGCTCTTTGATCTTGGGCTAACTTGTTTTGCCATTAAAGTTTCGATTGGATTCAGAAAAGTTGAAGTTAGCAAAACATCTCAACTCGGAGTTATAACAGCAAACCAGTTAAACAAACAAGGAATTAAAGAGTTTCAATTGGATGCTGAAAAGTAGTTATTAACATCATTGTAACCCGTTGTTGCAGCAGCAAAGCAGTTACACAAACAAGTAGCTATTTAAGTTCAGGTAAATCGGTAATTCTTAACAGTAAGTATCAAACACATAGATAGATGCAGTGTATAATAGGATTAATAGGCTGTGGCATTATGTATTAGTAGCAAACTAAATTAAGCCAAGCTACGTAATTGAACAATTTTGCAATAAGTGGCTAACTAAAATTCCGAGAAGTAGGTAACTGAACGTACACTAGCTCTTTGTACAGGCACACAACAACTTATTTTTCACTTACAAGGTTCTACGAAGGAGTCCATGGCATCAATTTCTTGGATACGCAGTCCCAATACTTCTTTCTTCCCACACTTCTTTGGTAAGTTGAATGGTTAATGTGGTAAGATGGTGCGTCCTTGATATGTTATAAGAGGACGTGTAGTCAGAGTGTCAGACTAGTTGTAGCCACACACATCACACTGGCTTTTACTGAATATTTCATGCGATTACATTTGGCATATCAAGATCTAAGCAATCTACAATAGGATGAAAAGACTGGCATCCTTCACATTATTGGCAAACTCAGTTCATAGAAACAAGCAATTCAACCATTCTGTGGGTAAATCAAAAGCGCCACTGGAATATTTTTCACTACCCCAATCATACACGCAAAAAGGGGAGACGCCACCATAGGGGCTGGTATGGGCGGCCACTTCGGGTGGCTGGAAAGTGTGCACCTAGTTTGAGTCATCGAGGTTGGCCCAGGCTAGTTTTGTTCGTCCCAATGCACGAGCAGGTAATGTAAAAAATGAAGAAAAATGTTTCAATTTGGATGGGCCAATAACATAAGTGCAAGGCAGGCCCTATATCTTGCAAGAGTAGCATGCGCAATGAGCAGGTACATCACATCCCTGATTATATCGAATTCAACTGTTCAATTTCTGGCCAATAGTTAAATCAGACAGTGTTGTAAAACTTCTTGTACGTAGGGAATCTATGAGAAAATGAAATCAATTTCTGCTTATTTTATAACTCCCCCAATCAATATTGAACTGACTGAATCTGATGTATCTAATCAAGTTTCCGGTGCAAACATACAAGCTCATGTTGTTCTTGATCATGAATTGTCTAATGAACAAACTACTAATGAAGGATTTGATGCAAACATTTTACATGCTCTTGGTGATGAACATATAGTGTCTAATGAGGGATCTAATGCAAGCATTTTGCAATCTCTCATTGAAGGATTTAGTGTCTAACGATGATCTACTATGTTGAGAGAGACATAGGGATTTGCAGGCATTGATGACAAGCAAATTATAGTGCATTTTCATGGCTTGAGGAAACATCAAGGCCACCTACCAGAAAGTCCACGTATCATGACAACATAGCATAAATACTTTTCCAATCTGTTGTTTGAAACTATTGGCCTACTTGTGCAGGATAGATATATTGATATGCAGTTTGCGCACTGGTTATAGGTGCAATTACACTTTGATATTTTCAGCCAGAGAACGAATAATTCAAGCAGGTACAGACCATGTTTGTAGTCCTTGTACACCATATTGTATTTTGTGTTTTTTTGTGCTTGCATCATTTAGTGTTTATAATGTGAACTACTTTGGGTCATTAACTGGTTTTCAAAGTGCATGTAGCTTCACATTTCTCAAGTTATGTTGATTTCCGGAGTGCAAGTGCCTTTGTATTTTTTAAGTTAAATGCTCACCCCTGGTAACTTGAATTCGTGGATCCGCCAGTGCACACAAATCATACATGCATGCCAGTATGAATTAAATGAAATGCAGGGACTTACGCTAGCTCGTTGGACAGGCTCACTGCAGCTCTGCTTGTGCTTGGGATGTTCCATGTACAAGTCCATGTTACTACTTGCTTGGATGTGCAGGCCTGGTGCTCCTTGCATCCCCCTCTGCATTTTTGACACGGTGAATGGTTGATCAAACAAGAGGATTCGACCTTGCTGTTGAACCGGAGGACATATACTTACAAGGTTATACGGGTGTGCAGGATGTGTACCAGATCCCGTAGCACCGTCATGCTTCGCTAAAAAATGGTTTTGCTTGTTTCAGATGATATCTCCAGAAGAAATAAGAGTTAAAGTCAGAGTTACATAGGCGTGTAAGCTAAGAGAGCAGTGAAAGGATATCCAAACATCGTCGGAACAGTGCACAAGGGAGTGATGTGTGGATACCTAGTTTGGGTCGGCGTTTGGGCATGCTCGCCTAGCTAGAGTGCGTCACTTCATAGCCGTTGAGGGTGATGTGCTGGCGTTGGCTGGCCACGCACGGATGCAGATCTTGAGTGGCAGCGGAGCGCTACAATGTGGTGGATGAGACCGTTGGTGAAGCCCCAACGGCCTCGGGGGCCGGAGGTGTAACGATGTGCTCGGTGAAGTAGCCCCGGTGAGGTGGGAGACGGCATCGGTGAAGCGCACCTGATGCGGTGGAAGTCAGTGTCTGTGAGGCACGTCAGTTGCGGCGGCCAACGTTGTCGGTGGACCACCCGGTGCGGTGGACGAAGGCGTAGATGAGGTAGCTCCGGTGCAGTGGTGAAGCACGACGGTCGTCTTCATCGTTGTTGTCGTCCGGCACAGAGGTGGGGAAAGAGACAAGACGAGGGGCGGTTCGAACTTTGCTTGGGTTGGCGGCAAATTAGGGATTTGAGCAATCTGGGCGCGGAAGGGGAAGGTGGAGAAGGGAGATTTTGCATGGCTGGAATTGGGGCCGCCAGATATTCCAATCCGAAGCATGGAAGCGCGAATTTATTTTTTTGTCGTCCTTTTTTGCGAGGGAGGGGGGAGGGAGGGAGGGGGTGGGTGGCTAGGTGCTAAGCATCCGTCTGACACACGCGACCACCACGTGACAACCCTGGTCTGCCTGGTGCACCTACATTGGAGAATACAAACGAATCTTCTTTCATTTGCAAACGAATCTTTATGTATTACCATGCCCATGTTTTCCTTGCAAATAATTAGTCATCCGAAATGAGATACTATAAATTAATTAATGAGGAGTTCTTTGAAAAAAAATCAAAACGGTATCCATGCTAATGTGGATTAGAGTGTGTGTCACATAATTAGTTATTTCAATTAGAGTGTGTGTCACATAGCGATCTCCAATTCTAACGTGGATTTCGCATTTCACTGTATCCACGTTACTTTTTTAATACAAATTCATATGTATATGATGAACACCATGGTAGTGAGAAAACATTTGGATGGATTCAAACATATGACCTCCAAAATAGCACAACAAATCGAGTTAATGTCAACTTTTTGAAACCTAGTATGGCACGAATTCAAAATAATTACCCATATGCATGATCCTCAGTTCAAATCTTACAATGTACACTGAATTGAGACATTGATATTAAGTCTCGTACTATCTACATTCAAATGTTGTTTTTAGCCCCACCTCCCGACACACACGCTACATACTTCCTGTATCGGTCAATATTCTTCTTCCTAACCACCTTAGGAAGCTATCGGTTTCTGACACGCGTTCATTCTTTCTCTCCATGTTTTGATCTCTAACTCTCTCAACTACACAACCCCCTTTTTCCACTGTGTTACCAAATGTATTTACCTCACACACCCGCCATTTCACCCCATGCCGAGCTCTCTCTCTCTATCTCTCCCTCCCTTCCACCCTCTCGCGCTAGATACATGCATTGCCTATCTAGCCCCCCAACCTCTCATGCGCACGCATGCACGTTGTCTATCTAGGTCACTCCCTCGAGACAGCCCCACTCTTTTTTTCCGCATGGCGGGCCACACTCGCTCAATCTCGCTCTATTTATCTGAGTCTCGATTAACCTCGTTTTCTTTCACACACAAATGATATATCTCCCTGTTCGGGCCTCAATCGACACACACTATACTCTCTCACACAAATTGTCTATCCAGGTCAGTCCATCCAAGCCGCCCCCACTCTTTTGACCTCATGGCGGGCCACGCTCGCTCAATCTCTCTCTCTCTCTCCCTCTCTCTCTCCCTCCCTCTCTCTCTCTCTCTCTCTCTCTCTCTTTGTATGTCTCGGTTGACCTCGCTCTTTCTCGGACATAAACGATATATCTCCATGTTTGAGCCCAATTCGACGTATTCATATTGTATATTCTCTCACACACATTGTTTATCTAGGTCACCTTCTCCAACCCGTCTCACTCTTTCGATCGCACGATGACCCACACTCGCTCAATCTCTCTCCCTTTATATATGTAATAGATTGACCTTGCTTCCTCCCACGCACAAAATATATCTACATGTCTGTGACTGGATCATCTCTCTAGCTTTGTCTTACAGCCCTCACCCTTGCCAAAAGCTCAATCAAACAATATCTCTCCAGAGCATATATATCTGTTCAATGAATGTCGGACCACACTCACTTTGTCTCTCTATCTATATGTCTCTCGATTGACCTTGCTTTCTCACGCCGTATCTTCCACACATTGAAGCTACCTCTCCATCCCTTGCGAAGCCGAAGCTATTTACATTGCGAGGGGGACTCCAACCTTGGATTAATTTGTGTAGGCATTTATTCCGGTGGGTTTAGATTATATTTTCGTAGCATTCAGCCCACAACTACTCCAAACACCGTTGCAACCCCCGCACCTCCCCCAGTTGATTTCCCTCTGGCTTGGTCATCGCTCTCTCGCACGTCCTTTCTCGCCTTCAACGTCGCACCATGGTATTATTGCAAAAAACTCTATGTTCTCTTTAATTATTATAAATAAGCTACAAAACTACACACCGATAGTCCATTTGGAATGGGACAAATTTCGACCCACAAATTAAAGTGCTACAAACTACACACCGAGGGGACCACCTGTCATGAAACAAATTTGGAGCCATATACGAATTAAAAAATAAAGGATGAGGATTGAACATGCAACCAGGGCCTTCAAGTCGCACGTCAATAGGCAATATACGTAGAACAACAATGTTTGTTGTACCCCCCCCTTTGTTCATATAATGCCTTTTATATTACCACATCCTATTTAGTGGATAACATGTAATACTATTTTTAGTACATTAGTGGGACCGGCTCGTTAGCACGTACTATTCGCCTTCACTTACTAGTGGGTTCCATGTGTGCTCTCTCTCTCCTCCCCTTATGCGTTTAGATGCATGGGCAAACACGAAGAACTCGCGGGGCGATGTTGCCGTTGACCATATCTGGACGCATTCACAAGTTACGGCACCAGTTTAACGTACTAGTAGCACTAGTCAATGTGTACGTGCAATGCACGTTAATTTGGAAGTATATTTAGTGCATGCGGATATTAAGTAGGATATTATTTGTGTGTTATTATGTGATTAGCACTATTTTTGGCATGAAATTAAGTGCACGCTAAACGTGTTGAGGGCTCGACATTGAAGCTGTGTAGGTCGTTAGATGAGAAGGAATACATGTGGCTTGATGACGTATTATATTTAATTTGATATGGCTCTAGCAGAACATTCAATCGATCAAACCATAGATTTCATTCAGTCTGACTCCGACTTTACATTCATACGACGATCGATCTAAAATAAACGGAAATGATAAACGTTCGGATTTTAAGCATGGCAATCCGAACAGTTTTCATGGCAAATTTAGAATACGCGGGGGCGTCTTGCAGAGGGAAACAGGTCCTCTGCCGTGCTCTATGTGTCGTCGGGCTACTGACCGACGGTGACGGCGGCGTCTTGCGCCGTTGTTGGCATACTCCTGGACGTTGGCCCTAGCTTCAAGGTAGGCCACAATGTTTGGACTTCGGTCTCCAGGAGTGAGTTAACTGGCGGGACGAGGCGACTGGCGTTGGTGCAAGGAAGCAGTCGATGGCGGCCATCCATGCCACTGTGGGGGGCACTGGCACCCGCACAGGGAGAGGCGTTGGCAATGGTGCGGCGGAGATATTCGTGTGCACGGGCACCGGCACGGGCGTGCACGTCAGTGCACGCGCAGGCGCAGGCGCTGCCAGGTGCACGGGCACTAGCACGGGCATGCGCGTCAGTGCACGTGCAGGCGCATGCGCGGGCAGGTGCACGGGCGCGTGAAAGTCGGCGGGGACCTCGTGGAACCCCGTGGCATCAAGCTCGGCGACAATGCACGGCTCCCAGCCCATCAATGCCACGGGGATGGGCGCTGGCACAGTTGGGCGATGGGAGTCAGAACGGGAGCGGGGACAGGCGCGGCATCTTCCCGCAAGGCCGGTTCAAGCTCATCCCAAGGCGCCGTATGTTCTTGAGACTCCGGCTGGGTGCCTTCCTCGGGAAACTAGAAGACTAAGGGCAGACCATCGTGATGCGGCATGTCATATGTTTAGCTCAGGTTGGTTGGAGGTAGACGAAAGGAGAAGCAGAGAGGAAGAGAGAAGATTGTAGCGATACCGAGTAGTGCGTGGTTGATTTTAAACTGTGGTGCCAGCGACATTAAAAGTGGGAGCAGTTGGGACGATGGTGGGCGGCAGAGCCTGGTCAAAGGGCTTGCTTCCCGGTGAGCCTGCATAGCGGTCTACTCACATGCCTCCCATCGAATCACACGCTTTCTCGGACGACACTTGCCGATCAGAAGTGGGACTTGTGGCGGCACGTAAACGCCCACGGTTTCAATAGTGAAACCGTTCGCCTTAACGTGACAGGTCTTTGTTCCAAAATACCTTGGCTCTTCATTTTTGCAACTTCTCATAAGCATCTTGTCTCAAATTGAAGAAAAAAAATTACGAAGGAATATTTGTGCCATATCACGTGACGTGCTCAGTTTCATGAATTTTTGGTCACTTTTGGATTTTCTGAAATTTAAAATCCAGGATTCGAAACAATATCATAACCTGCGTCATGCAATAAATTTTCAAGCCATGCATCTGTCATGTTGTATTTCTTAAGAAAGGATTTGGTTAAACATTTTGCTTAGTTAGACTTCAGACAAGTTATATATGCAGAGTAAAAGGATAATCCCTCCGTACCAGTGAATTGTCTGATATATTAACTCAAGTACCAGGAACGAACAAACGGGCTCAATTATGTGCTCATCCTGGTGTAGTAGTACTAGTAGTACTAGGCAATGCAGTTGACGGGTGACCTTGGGGAGCGGCGACCGAGGGAATTGAACCATGCTCGGCACGGTAGGTAACGTTGTCTAGTTACTAAAGCATCCCTCCATTGTTCATCGGTAGTCATTATGGACCGGGGACATGAGGGGAATTTCCTACGGCTGGAATTCTGGCCGCCAGATATTTCGGCTCGAAACGCGGAGGCTCGACTGGTTGGGGTTGCCTAATGTCACTACAAAAAAAAGACACATCTGTGACATTTTGGGCCGAACAAAAAAAATTTCTGCCATACATATGACACTTCTATGATGATAATTGTGGCAAAACCCGGTATCATCATAGATGTGGTGGGCTCCTACTTCTAGGACAAAAAATCATGACAAAAAATGGGCTTTTCGTCCTGGGCGGGCCAGAGACGCAGCTGCATGACATTCTTTGGGCCATCCATGATGGAAAAACCGTGGTAGAAGCGAGGGCGAGGAAAATTTCGGGGAGTTCCCGGTTACGGTGGGTGGTCGGGGGCCGAGCGATGCGTGTTTCTCTCGTACACATACGCGCGTGTGTGCGAGGCGTTGGCTCGAACTGAACCCGAGCGAGGCATTGGGCTCTAACTGAACCCGAGCGATTGCACTGCAGGCTACGCGTTACTGAACCCGAGCGATCGATCGATGACTGTTAACTGAACCCGATCGAACGATTCCTTCACTACTGCCGCTAACTGAAGCCGATCGATTGGATGAACAGTGAGCATTGCGGGGGGGGGGGGGTTGGATGAACAGTGAGCGGTGGGGGTGGATGCAGGACCCAGTGGCATTACCTCTAGATGAACAGGACGACCCATGGAGGGCTAGATGAACAGTAGATGGTGAAGGGGTGCCTGTGGAGGGGTGGTTGAACAGTAGCCGGTGGAGTAGGCGCGGTGGAGGCTGGATGAACAGGAGCCCGTGGAGGCTGGAGGAGGTCGACGGTAGACCGTGGAGGCTGGAGGAGGTCGAATTAGGTACTAGAATATTTTTATTTATAGTAAGTTTATTTTTAGTAAGAACTAGTTGAATTAATAGAACTAGTTAGTAAGAACTTGTTTCTATTTTTTAGTTAAAGCAATTTTTCCCGCCTCGACGTGGACGATGCCTATCCCGCATCCTCGTCGTCGAGTCGGCGGAGGACGACACCTGCTTGACCAGATCGGCCAGTCCGGGACTGGGCTCCGTCGGGGTGGTACTGGGAGGCGCTACCTACCGGGGGGCGCAGGTTGGTGAGGAGCCAGCCTGTCGTTGACCCGAACCTTCTTTGGTGGCGGTCGCGTGGGCCAGTGACGATCGAGAGGCTCGAGGACTCCGCGGAGGTGGTGCGTCACCGTGTCAGTGAGGAGGACGCGCACGTCCGTCGCTACTTGTTTGCGTTGGAGCACAGGCTGTTCTCCAATACCTGGCAGGTTCTCCAGGGATCTCACTGGAGCTATGATCCCGTGATGGTTCCTTCTCTGTGGGTGTCCACCGCCCGCGCCGATACCCGTCGTGTGCTAGGGTTTTAGTTGTATTAGTGATGTTATATGTATGACACTATTCGTGATGTATTAGTGATAATATTCGACGATGTACGGACGTATGAGATGATTTACTTTTGCTTATTGAATGCATGCTAATTTGAGTCCTATAAGATATTTTGAAATGTATATCTTGTGTTGCTCAATATCCAAGTGGCCCGTCATGTTTGCAGGTTACACCTCCGAGTGGCCTATGTTTTGCCGGAGTGTTGATTCATTTCCGTTCCGGCAAATTTCAGGCGCTCGATATGTCCTATTTTAGCAAAGGTCATGCCGGATTTTTCCATGAATTTTGGCATGACTTGTGCCAGAATATGTAGGAAATATCGAGTGCCCCGGATTTGTGTGTTGAGTATCTTGGTAGTTGTATTCGATCGATTTTCAATTAATGTTTTAACTATGAACATAGGAAATGTCTGACGACGAAAAGGATTTCGGTATTTGCAAATACTGCAAAGACGAGCGCGGCCTGTGCGATGGAATCTTCCTAGATGATGATAGGCGCTTCAGCATCAAGCTGGACGAGAACTTCGAATGGGATACAGTAAGTCACAACGACAAGTCTTTTTTCGTAATTAAGCATGACATCTGCTTCATTTGCTTCCAATTATATTTTCTTTACTATTCTACTAGCGTATCCACTGCCATGCAAGAGTTTTTGTATTGGATAAGATAGGTTTCAGTCATAGGATGGAGGAAAAGAAAGTTTACTTGAAGACCGAGCATGGTTATATTTTCCATGCAAAATTGTACAATTCAGATGACTACACCTATTTTGGATGCAAAACATGGCGAGCACTATGCAAGAATTATGCATTTGAGCCTTATATGGTTATCACCTTTGATATTCGTCCGGAAGATGATATTGAAGGTAATACCGACATCTGGGTCGATGTGCGGACGCCTCCAGTTATACCATTATGTAAGTTTCTCAACCATATTTATGTCTTTGATATTGTTTATTCAAAAATAGTTGACAACTAATTTGTATTGTCAGCTTATTTCGGTGCAAGCAAACATGTCCAGCGCTTGGTAGATAGGACAGTATACTGTCCTGGGGCTGAACTCAACTGCGAGGAGCTCAGTCATTATGTTTCATGGCTTGAGGATCTTGATACCATCAAGACAAATTTTCTTCCTGCAAATTTAAATGTTAGTACTGAAAATGTGCAACCAATAGTGTTCGTAATGAACTACGGTCACATCTATTTAGGAAGGATGGTAAGATTTTTACTATTTATCATCAGTGCATCTTTTCCATACATTATTTTTGAAACTAAACTTCATTGCTAAGTATGTTAACATACGATGTTCTTCAACAGGGACTCCCGATGAATGTTGTGCCTTATGGGATCGAGACTAAAGGTACCATGAGTATTATCAGCTTACGGCCAAGATATCCTACATATTACTTTAGTGCATTCAAGATTAGCGACGGATGCTTAATAGTGAAAGACTGGATCAAATATGTGATGGGGGAGCGCAGAGAAGTACTAGGGGCAGCAAACAGATGTGCTACCCATGATTAGGAGATAGGTTCATCTGCATGCTCCAGCTTGATCAATGAGGAGAGCTATACATGTTTTACGTTATTTTACCTAAGAGAGAGCAGCAGGAGTGATTAGCTAGCTAGAAATGAGTTTGAGGATGATGATGTGCTACACTATATTACTATGATGATAAAATAGCTAGTGTTGGTGGTAATGACTATGATGATTATTATTAGCTAGTGTTAGTGGTGATTAAATGAATACTGTTTTTTAGACAGAAATAAATACTGTTGGTGGTAATGACTATGATGATGATTAAATAGCTTGTGCTGGCGGATTAGATTCAAGTGGAGGCAACATGTGGTGCACATCGAAAGTACTACTAGTCCAAACTAGATCAAGTTTGGATTAGTAGTATACTTTTGACATGCACCACATATTGCCTCCACTTGAATCTAATCCACCTTCATTTGACACAGTATTATGGACATAATGATGTAAACCTCATAACTGGTATTGTACCAATATTCGTACGATGGCGCATAAATACACTAAAAATAAAAAAATAAAAAAAAGTACTAGTAGCGATGGAAAGAAAACACGCTACAAGTAGTTACCATAGCAGCAGCGTGGTACCGAACAAACGCTGCAACTATTTGTCCTAGCAGTAGCACGGGTAGGCACGCGCTACTGCTAAGCAATAGCTGTAACACCTTATTAGTAGTGCGCCCTCTCGCGCTACTAGTGAGCACAAAATCCAAGCTACTGCTAGGGTTTTCCCTAGTAGTGTAAGTCTCAGGGGCTACTAGTATCTATCTATTAAAAAATTTACCTACATATCCTTTGAGAATAGGCGAGCAACTCCTGTGAGTTCATCCCGTGCAGCTCGGATATATGCACCTAAGTGCTTAGGGCAGTAAACTCCGACCCCATTAAGGCAGGGGCGTGCAAGGCTTCCTTCAAGTGACGATGATTCATCGCACTCCCAATGTTGGAGTTAGTGACGAACATCTCATCCGGCTCTCCGCAAGGCGAGTGAGTATGTGCCGCACCAACATGTGCCCTCGTCCTGGTTGATGTCTCTCACGCTGCATTGGCCGCTGATAACCCACAAGTATAGGGGATCACAACAGTTTTCGAGGGTAGAGTATTCAACCAAATTTATTGATTCAACACAAGGGGAGCCAAAGAATATTCTCAAGTATTAGCAGTTGAGTTGTCAATTCAACCACACCTGGATAACTTGGTATCTGCAGCAATGTATTTAGTAGCAAAGTAGTATGGAAGTAACGGTAACAGTGGCAAAAGTAACAGTAGCAGTTTTGTAGTAATTGTAATAGTGGCAACGGTGAAGTAACTAAGCAAAGAGCAATATGTGAAAAGCTCGTAGGCATTGGATTAGTGATGGATAATTATGTCGGACGCGATTCCTCATGTAATAGTTATAACATAGGGTGACACAGAACTAGCTCCAGTTCATCAATGTAATGTAGGCATGTATTCTGAATATAGTCATACGTGCTTATGGAAAAGAACTTGCATGACATCTTTTGTCCTACCCTCCCGTGGCAGCAGGGTCCTATTGGAAACTAAGGGATATTAAGGCCTCCTTTTAATAGAGTACCGGACCAAAGCATTAGCACTTAGTGAATACATGAACTCCTCAAACTATGGTCATCACCGGTAAGTATCTCGATTATTGTCACTTCGGGGTTAACGGATCAAAACACATAATAGGTGACTATAGGCTTGCAAGATAGGATCAAGAACTCACATATATTCATGAAAACATAATAGGTTCAGATCTGAAATCATGGCACTCGGGCCCTAGTGACAAGCATTAAGCATAGAAAAGTCATAGCAACATCAATCTCAGAACATAGTGGATACTAGGGATCAAACCCTAACAAAACTAACTCGATTACATGGTAAATCTCATCCAACCCCTCACCGTCCAGCAAGCCTACGATGGAATTACTCACGCACAGTGGTGAGCATCATGAAATTGGTGATGGAGGATGGTTGATGATGACGATGGCAAAAAATCCCCCTCTCCGGAGCCCCGAACGGACTCTAGATCAGCTCTCCCAAGAGAGTTTAGGGCTTGGCAGTGGCTCTGTATCGTAAAACATGATGAATCTTTCTCTCTGATTTTTTTTCTCCGCGAACGTGAATATATGGAGTTGGAGTTAAGGTCGGTGGAGCTCCAGGGGGCCCACGAGGCAGGGGGCGCGCCCTGGGGGGAGGGGGCCCCCACCCTCATGGACAGGGTGTGAGCTCCCTGACGTTGATTCTTTCGCCAATATTTTTTATTAATTCCAAAATTTTGCTCCTTGGATTTTCAGGTCATTCCGAGAACTTTTATTTCTGCACAAAAATAACACCATGGCAGTTCTGCTGAAAATAGCGTCAGTCTGGGTTAGTTCCATTCAAATCATGCAAGTTAGAGTCCAAAACAAGGGCAAAAGTGTTTGTAAAAGTAGATACGACGGAGACGTATCGACTCCCCCAAGCTTAAACCTTTGCTTGTCCTCAAGCAATTCAGTTGACAGACTGAAAGTGATAAAGAAAAACTTTTACAAACTCTATTTGCTCTTGTTGTTGCAAATATGTAAAGCCAACATTCAAGTTTTCAGAAAATACTATGATCTAACCATATTCACAATAACACTTAGGTCTCATGTTTACTCATATCAATAGCATAATCAACTAGCAAGCAATAATAATAAAACTCGGATGACAACACTTTCTCAAAACAATCATAATATGATATAACAAGACGGTATCTCGCTAGCCCTTTCTGAGACCGCAAAACATAAATGCTGAGCACCTCTGAAGATCAAGGACTGACTAAACATTGTAATTCATGGTAAAAGAGATCCAGTCATAGTCATACCCAATAGAAATTAATAGTAATGCATGCAAATGACAGCGGTGCTCTCCAGTGGGTGCTTTTTAATAAGAGGGTGATGACTCAACATAAAAGTAAATAGATAGTCCCTTCGCAGAGGAAAGCAGGGATTTGCAGAGGTGCCAGAGCTCGATTTTGAAATAGAGATATATAACATTTTGAGCTGTATATTTTCATTGTCAACATAAAAACTGAGATATCTTGATATCTTCCATGCTACACACATTATAGGCGGTTCCCTAACAGAATGGTAAAGTTTATACTCCCCCTCCACTAACAAGCATCAATCCATGGCTTACCCGAAACAACGGGTGCCTCCAACTAAAAACAATCCTGATGGAGTTTTGTTTGCAATTATTTTGATTTGATTTGAGCATGGGACTGGGCATCCCGGTTACCAGCCATTTTCTCGTGAGTGAGGAGCGGAGTCCACTCCTCTTGAGAATAACCCACCTAGCATGGAAGATACAGACAACCCTAGTTGATACATGAGCTATTCGAGCATACAAAACAGAATTTCATTTGAAGGTTTGGAGTTTGGCACATACAAATTTACTTGGAACGGCAGGTAGATACTGCATATAGGAAGGTATGGTGGACTCGTATGGAATAACTTTGGGGTTTATGGATTTTGGATGCACAAGCAGTATTCTCACTTAGTACAAGTGAAGGCTAGAAAGAGACTGGGAAGCGACAATAGTGATGAACATGCATTAAAATTAATCAACACTGAGTGCAAGCATGAGTAGGATATAATCCACCATGAACATGAATATCGTGAAGATTTTGTTTCTACATGTGTGAACATGTGCCAAGTCAGGTCACTCGAATCATTCAAAGGAGGATACCAGCCTATCATACCACATCACAACCATTTTAATAGCATATTGGCATGCAAGGTAAACCATTATAAACTCCTAGCTAATTAAGCATGGCATAAGCAACTATAATCCCTAATTTTCATTGCAAACATGTTTATTCATAATACGCTGAATCAGGAATGGTGAACTAATCATATTTACAAAAACAAGAGAGGTCGAGTTCATACCAGCTTCTCTCATCTCAATCAGTCCATCATATATCGTCATTATTGCCTTTCACTTGCACGATCGAATGGTGTGGATAATAATACTAGTGCACATGCATTGGACTAAGCTAGAATTTGCAAGCATTCAACTCAAGGGAGAAGACAAGGCAATATGGGCTCTTGATTAAATCAACAATAATGCATATGAGAGCCACTCAATATTTTCATCATGGTCTTCTCCTCTCGACCCCCAAAGAAAATAAGAGGAATAAAACTATTTACACGGGAAAGATCCCAACAAGAAAAAGAAGAACGAGAAATCTTTTTGGGTTTTCTTTTAATTACTACTACTACAAGCATGGAAAGTAAACTAGCTAAAAGCTACAACTATTTTTTTTGTTTTTTCTTAAGGTTTTTCAAACACACAAGAAGAAAGCTAGAAAAAGAAAATAAACTAGCATGGATAGTACAATGAAAAAGTATGAGCACCGACAACTAGCTTGAGTGTGTGAACATGAATGTAATGTCGGTGAGGAATACGTACTCCCCCAAGCTTAGGCTTTTGGCCTAAGGTGGTCTATGCCCATGGATCGCGGCTACTCTCTCTGGTGTATTGAGGAGTATCATCAGAGTACCACTGGCTGGCGATCTCCTCTGGATCCCACTGATAAAAGGACGATCGATAAGGGTCAAGTGGTGGTTCTGGCTCAGGCTCTGGAGCTGATGTCTGGCCCCGGTATGCGTAAACAGCCTCCAGCTAAACGAGGTATGTGCCTGCAGATAAGTCAAACAAAGAGGGTCCAGGAAATACAATAGTCTCACTGTGAGTTTTATGAAATCTCAAATTATACTTAAGCATCTTCTCATCATTTTTAACAATAAACTCATGCGCTACCATACTCTTATAATCTAGAAAGGTAGGGGCAGCAACTTTTCCTCTTTCTCATAATGCCTGATAGGTATCCTAAAGTGTTTAGCAAGGCTTGAAGCATAGATGCCTCCAAAGATGGGGCCCTTTGTACCGTTCAGACTTAACCATTTAGCAACAATAGCTCCAAGACTAACAGTGTTATTACGAAATAAAGCATGGCACAAAATAATTAAATCAGGAACACTAAGGTTTCCACAGTTTCCGCGACCAATTAAGCATCTACTAGCAAATATTGCAAAGTAACGTAGAACAGGAAAGTGTATGCTAGTAATTCTTGCATCAGAAACCTTCCTCGTTTCCCCTACAGTGATCATATCAATAAATCCTTCCACATCTTTACGATGTGGTTCCTCTAGGCTGCCCTCAAAGGGTATCTTGCAAACCGCACAAAATTCACATAATGACATCTCCCTAGCCTCATCATATAAATGAAACTCCACTAAAGGTGGTGATTTCTTAGGGTGAAAGTAAAAATTTTGCACGAAAGTATTGGTGAGTAAGAGATACTGTTCGAGCTGGTCGTGGAGGAAGTTGGTGAGGCCCGCATCATTAGCCAAAGAATAATAATCATCATAAATCTCGGCTGCTCCCAAGAACTCATCACAAGGCCATTCGCATGGCCGAACCTGCACGACGCGAGGGAGATTATACTTGGGCTTTTTATTCTCCTTGGCTTGTTTATCCTTCGAGCTTTGGCTTGAAGAGCCCCTAAAAATATCTTCATCATCTTCTAAAAAATTCTGAAAATTTTAGTAACTCAAAATAAAAGTGAACCAACTCAATAAAATTGATAGTAACTACTCCCACAAGTGCCTAGAGACTATATCATGCATTAGAACTACTTGGGACCATATAAATTTGACATGCAAGCTCAAGAACATGGTCACCTTAGCAGCAAAATATTGCAATGAATAAAGCACTAGAACAAAAACTAATTGGACCATTGGAGGAGTCACATACCAAAGATCAATCCTCCAAAGCAGATTTGTGAATGGAGCTTTGAGCAAGGAGATCGAAAATGGCAGCAAAATGAGCTAGAACTCGTGCTTGAGCTAGATAGTGATTTTTTGGGAGGAAGAAGAAGAGCATGGGTGCAGGAATAAGTGGAGGGGGGCACCATGGGCCCACGAGGCAGGGGGCGCGCCCCATGGGGGTGGGTGCACCCTAGACTGATAACCCACAAGTATAGGGGATCGCAACAGCTTTCGAGGTAGAGTATTCAACCCAAATTTATTGATTCGACACAAGGGGAGCCAAAGAATATTCTCAAATATGAGCAGTTGAGTTGTCAATTCAACCACACCTGGATAACTTAGTATCTGTAGCAAAGTATTTAGTAGCAAAGTAGTATGATAGTAATGGTAACAGTGATAAATGTAACGATGGCAGTTTTGTAGTAATTGTAACAGTAGCAACAGAAAAGTAAATAAGCGAAGCACAATATGTGAAAAGCTCATAGGCATTGGATCAGTGATGGATAATTATGTCGAATGTGATTCCTCATGTAATAGCTATAACATAGGGTGACACAGAACTAGCTCCAGTTCATCAATGTAATGTAGGCATGTATTCCGAATATAGTCATACGTGCTTATGGAAAAGAACTTGCATGACATCTTTTGTCCTACCCTCCCGTGGTAGTGGGGTCCTAGTGGAAACTAAGGGATATCAAGGCCTCCTTTTAATAGAGTACCGGACCAAAGCATTAACACATAGTGAATACATGAACTCCTCAAACTACGGTCATCACCGAGAAGTATCCCGATTATTGTCACTTCGGGGTTGTCGGATCATAACACATAATAGGTGACTATAGACTTGCAAGATAGGATCAAGAACTCACATATATTCATGAAAACATAATGGGTTCAGATCTGAAATCATGGCACTCGGGCCCTAGTGACAAGCATTAAGCATAGCAAAGTCATAGCAACATCAATCTCGGAACATAGTGGATACTAGGGATCAAACCCTAACAAAACTAACTTGATTACATAGTAAATCTCATCCAGCCCAGCACCGTCCAGCAAGCCTACGATGGAATTACTCACGCACGGTGGTGAGCATCATGAAATTGGTGATGGACGATGATTGATGATGACGACGGCGACGAATCCCCCTCTCCGGAGCCCCGAACGGACTCCAGATCAGCCCTCCTGAGTGAGATTAGGGTTTGGCGGCGGCTCCGTAACGTAAAACGTGATGAAACTTTCTCTCTGATTTTTTTCTCTGTGAAACGGAATATATAGAGTTGGAGTTGAGGTCGGTGGAGCATCAGGGGGCCCACAAGATAGGGGGGCGTCCAGGGGGGCGCCCCCCACCCTCATGGACAAGGTGTGGGGCCCCTGGCCTTGATTCTTTCGCCAGTATTTTTTATATTTTCCAAAAGTTATCTCCGTGGATTTTCAGGTCATTCAGAGAACTTTTGTTTTCTGCACAATAAACAACACCATGGCAGTTCTGCTGAAAATAGCGTCAGTCCGGGTTAGTTTCGTTCAAATCATGCAAATTAGAGTCCAAAACAAGGTCAAAAGTGTTTGGAAAAGTAGATACGTTGGAGACGTATCATGGGCCCTCGTGTCCAGGTGCTTGCTCCCCCTGTTGTGTTATCAGTGCCAGATATTCTCAAATATTCCAGAAAAAATCATACTAAATTTTCAGGGCATTTGGAGAACTTTTATTTTCGGGGTATTTTTTATTGCATGGATAATTCAGAAAACAAATAGAAAATACTATTTATGCTTTATTTAATCTAACTAACAGAAAGTAAAAAGAAGATAAAGAAAGTTGTGCTTTCTAACTTCATCCATCTCATCCTCATCAAAAGGAATCCACTAACAAGGTTGATCAAGTCTTGTTAACAAACTCATTCGTAATAACATGGAACCGGATCAATTTCGAATAACACTAGGTTACCTCAATGGGGATATGCACATCCCCAATAATAAGAATATCATATTTCTTCTTGACAGTGGGAAGAGGAAATTCAAAACCTCCAATGATAATCAATGGAATTTTTCCAATAGAATTGATACTGTGAACTTGAGGTTGTTTCCTCGGGAAGTGTACTATATGCTCATTACCATTAACATGAAAAGTGAAATTGCCTTTGTTGCAATCAATAACAGCCCCTGCAGTATTCAAAAATGGTCTATCAAGGATAATAGACATACTATAGTCCTCGGGAATATCAAGAATAACAAAGTCCGTTAAGATAGTAACATCTGCAACCACAATAGGCACATCCTCACAAATACCGACAGGTATAGCAGTTGATTTATCAATCATTTGCAAAGATATTTCAGTAGGTGTTGATAACCCACAAGTGTAGGGGATGATTGTAGCCTCTTTCGATAAGTAAGAGTGTCGAACCCAATGAGGAGCTAAAGGTAGAACAAATATTATCTCAAGCCCTATCTGCCACTGATACGACTCTACGCACGCTTAGTGTTCGCTTTACCTAGAACAAGTATGAAGCTAGAAGTACTTTGTAGGTGTTATAGGATAGGTTTGCAAGATAATAAAGAGCACGTAAATATAAACTAGGGGCTGTTTAGATAAAGAAGCAAATAAAGTAAATATAGCGAGTGTGGAAAAGTGGTGGTAGGAGTTGTGAAATTGTCCCTAAGCAATTGAATACGTTAGTAGACCGGTAATCACTATTGCAATTCTATTTGAGGGAGAGGCATAAGCTAACATACTTTCTCTTCTTGGCTCATATGCACTTATGATTGGAACTCTAGCAAGCATCCACAACTACTAAAGATCATTCAGGTAAAACCCAACCATCGCATTAACGTATCAAGTCCCCTTTATCCCATACGCAAACAACCAACTTACTCGGGTCTATGCTTCTGTCACTCACGCCACCCACCATAAGCAAATCATGAACATATTGCAAACCCTACAGCGGGAATCCCTCACGCTTGCACGACACGGAGGGCACAATAGGACATCACCAATAATAAAACATTCAACTCAAACCAATCATAGCAATTCATCAATCACCGATAGGATAACAAAAATCTAGTCAGACATCATAGGATGGCAACACATCATTGGATAATAATATGAAGCATAATGCACCATGTTCAAGTAGAGGGTACAGCGGGTTGAGGGAGAGTGGACCGCTGAATATAGATGGGGGAAGGTGATGGAGATGTTGGTGAAGATGATGGAGGTGTTGGTGATGATCGCGGTGATGATGATGGCCCCGGGCAGCGCTCCGGCGCCACCAGAAGCAAGGGGGAGAGAGCCCCCCCTTCTTCTTCTTCTTCTTCCTTGACCTTCTCCCTAGATGGGAGAAGGGTTTCCCCTCTGGTCCTTGGCTCCCATGGCATGAGAGGGGCGAGAGCCCCTCCGAGATTGGATCTATATCTCTGTCTATCTCTGTTTCTACGTTCCCTGATTCTGCCCCTTCACCGTTTCTTTTATATCCGAAGATCCGTAACTCCGATTGGGGTGAATCTTTCTCCCAGATCTTTCTCATAAAATTAGCTTTCTTACGGCAAAATGAGCGTCAACCGGCTTACAGGGGGCTCAGGAGAGTCCATGGCGCGCTGCCTCCCTGGGGCGTGCCCCATATCTCCTGGCCCCCTCGGGCACCGTCTCACGTTGATTTTACTTCCCAAAAATAACAAATATTCCAAAATAATTCGCCGTCCGTTTTTATCCCGTTTGGACTCCGTTTGATATTGGTTTTCTGTGAAACATAAAACATGCAACAGATAGGAACTGGCACTGGGCACTGGATCAATATGTTAGTCCCAAAAATACTATAAAAAGTTTCCAAAAGTATATGAAAGTTGAATAATATTGGCATGGGACAATCTAAAATTATAGATACAACAGAGACGTATCAGCATCCCCAAGCTTAATTCCTGCTTGTCCTCGAGTAGGTAAATGATAGAAAAGATATTTTTTGATGTGGAATGCTACCTAGCATAATCTTGATCATATGTCTAACCATGGCATGAATATTAAGACACGAGTGATTCAAGGCAATAGTCTATCATTTGACATAAAAACAATAATACTTCGAGCATACCAATAAAGCAATCATTTGTTTCAAAACAATAAGGCCAAAGAAAATTATCCCTACAAAATCATATAGTCTGGCTGTTGCTCTATCTTCATCACACAAAGTATTTAATCATGCACAACCCCGATGACAAGCCAAGCAATTGTTTCATACTTTAGTAATCTCAAACTTTTTCAACTTTCACGCAATACATGAGCGTGAGCCATGGACATAGCACTATAGGTGGAATAGAATGGTGGTTGTGGAGAAGACAAAAAGGAGAAGATAGTCTCACATCAACTAGGCGTATCAACGGGCTATGGAGATGCCCATCAATAGATATCAATGTGAGTGAGTAGGGATTGACATGCAACAAATGCACTAAGAGCTATAAGTGTATGAAAGCTCAAACTGAAAACTAAGTGGGTGTGCATCCAACTTGCTTACTCATGCAGACCTTGGGCATTTGAGGAAGCCCGTCATTGGAATATACAAGCCAAGTTCTTTAATGAAAATTCCCACTACTATATGAAAGTGAAAGCATAGGAGACACTCTCTATGAAGAACATGGTGCTACTCTGAAGCACAAGTATGGTAAAAGGATAGTAACATTGCCCCTTCTCTCTTTTTATCTCATTTTTTATTTTCTCTTTTTTGAATAGGCTTCTTTGGCCTTTTTTTAATTTAGGCTTCATTGGCCTCTTTTTTTTTTATTAAGTCCGGAGTCTCATCTCGACTTGTGGGGGAATCATAGTCTCCATCATCCTTTCCTCACTGGGGCAATGCTCTAATAATGATGATCATGACACTTTTATTTACTTACAACTCGATATCTACAACAAAGATATGACTCTATATGAAGGCCTTCGGCGGTGTACCGGGATGTGCAATGATCTAGCATAGCAATGACATCAAAAAACGGACAAGCCATGAAAACATAATGCTAGCTATCTTACGATCATGCAAAGCAATATGACAATGAATGCTCAAGTCATGTATATGATGATGATGGAGGTTGCATGGAAATATATCTCGGAATGGCTATGAAAATGCCATGATAGGTAGGTATGGTGGCTGTTTTGAGGAAGGTATATATTGGGTGTATGGTACCGGTGAAAGTTGCGCGACACAAGAGAGGCTAGCAATGGTGGAAGGGTGAGAGTGCGTATAATCCATGGACTCAACATTAGTCATAAAGAACTCATATACTTATTGCAAAAGTCTACAAGTCTTTGAAAACAAAGTACTACGCGCATGCTCCTATGGGGATAGATTGGTAGGAAAAGACCATCGCTAGTGCCCGACCGCCACTCATAAGGAAGACAATCAATAAATAAAATTGTGCTCCAACTTCATCACAAAGCGGTTCACCATACGTGCATGCTTCAGGAATCACAAACCTCAACACAAGTATTTCTACTAATCCACAATCACCCACTAGAATGACTCTAATATCACCACCTTTATATCGCAAAACTATTGTAAGGAATCAAACATATCATATTCAGCGATCTACAAGTTTATGTAGGATTTTATGACTAACCATGTGAATGACCAATTCCTGTCGTCTCTCTAAATAGATATAAGTGAAGCAAGAGAGTTTAATTCTTTCTACAAAAGATATGCCCATGCTCTAACAAATATAAGTGAAGCAAAAGAGCATTCTACAAATGGCGGTTTTCTATGTGAAGAGAAACAGGCAATCCAAACTTCAAAAGATATAAGTGAAGCACATGAAGCATTCTATAAAGCCATACTCAAAAGATTTAAGTGAAGTGCATTGAGCATTCTATAACTCAACCAAGGACTATCTCATACCAGCATGGTGCATAAAAGAAAAGCGAAAACTAAATGCAAAAGACGCTCCAAGACTTGCACATATCGCATGAACGAAATGAATCCGAAAACATACCGATACTTGTTGAAGAAAGAGGGGATGACTTCTGGGGCATCCTCAAGCTTAGACGCTTGAGTCTCCTTGAATATTTACTTGGGGTGCCTCAGGCATCCCCAAGCTTGAGATCTTGCCTCTCTTCCTTTTCCTCATATCGAGACATCCTCGATTAGACACTTCATCCACACAAAACTTCAACAGAAAACTCGGTAAGATCTGTTAGTATAATAAAGCAAATCACTACTCTAAGTACTGTTGCAAACCAATTCATATTTTGTTTTTTGCATTGTGTCTGCTGTAATATAACTTTTTCGTGGCTTAAATCCACTGATAGAAATTGATAGATTCATCAAAACAAGCAAACTATGCATCAAAAACAGAATCTGTCAAAAACAGAACAGTCTGTAGCAATCTGAACATTCACCATACTTATGGTACCCCAAAAATTCTACCAAAATTAGGAAAAGTAAATTTTTTTATAGAAAGACAGTGCAAAAAGAATTAGAACCGTTTTACGTTCTAGTTAAAAATGTAAAATCGCGCACTACATCCAAAGTTTCTGTCCTGCACCATACAAACCAACAAGCATTGTAAACATCCTAAAGGAAAACCTTGGCACATTATTTTTATAATACAATGGAATTGTACAAGGGGATAATTATTTTTGATGAAAAATTTCTATAATCAAGATTCACAAAGTTTCCGTGAGCATGAACAAAGTTCAAGGCTAGCTCCCACTTCAACAATGCTTGTCTTTCTCACTTTCACTTTCCTTTTTGAAAAGTTTTTAGGTTCCCCTCTTTATTTATTTTTTGTTTTTAAACTATGTGAAAGCACTCAACAGAAATAAATGACTCTCTAAAACTTCCGGGTTGTCTCCCTGGCAACGCTTTCTTTAAAGCCATTAAGCTAGGCATGTAGTGCTCAAGTAATGGATCCACCCGGATCCCAAGGTAAATCAAAGCCAAATTTAATTAACAATGATTTGTGATTTAGTAGTGAGCACAAAGTAACATATATCATGCAACAACAAAGTCTAACTCTCTTCATATGCATCGGCATGTCATAAAAGAACAATTCATGCACACATAGTAAAGGTCAGTGCATAGTATAAGCAGTTTCTTGCAATTCTATTATATTGGAAAAATAGAGAGGTGGAGATATAGTTTCTCTCTCATAATAATTGCAAGTAGGAGCAGCAAGCACATGCATATCACATTCATCAAAATTATCATGTGCAACAGTAAAAGGCAACCCATCAATATAATCCTTAATAAGCACAAACTTCTCCGATATAGTGTAGTTTGGAGAATTCAAAAGGACAATAGGACTATCATGCATGGGTGCAATAGCAACAATTTCATGTTTAACATAAGGAACTATAGCAAGTTCATCTCCATAAGCATAATTCATATTGGCATCTTGGCCACAAGCATAGCAAGCATCATCAAAAGGGGATATTTCAAGAGAATCAACGGGATCATAACAATCATCATAGCAATCATCATAGTAATCATCATAGCAATCATCCTTCGGTAAGCACGAAGGGAAATTAAACAATGTACAAGTTGAAGAGTTACTCTCATTAGAAGGTGGGCACGGGTAGCTAATCCGTTCTTCCTCCTTTTGTTCTTCGCTCTCTTCATCATCTTTTTCATCCAATGAGCTCACAGTTTCATCAATTTCTTCTTCCATAGCTTCCTGCAAAATATTAGTCTCTTCTTGGACACCGGAGACTTTCTCAATAAATGCATCAATATTGTAATTGTATTCATAATTCTTATAACAATATTTAAGTATAGCAAAATTTTCAAGTCTATAAACTGAATCATCAAAATCATCAAACTCTTTAAACATAGATTCAATCTCATAAGCACCCATAAAAGCAAAAAATTCTTCTATTTGTTCCACATCATAGTAATCATATACACCATTAGCATAAGAAGCTAAGGTTTTATTATTATTGAATTTGCATGAAAAGGAAAGGTGTGGAGCCTTCATCCTAGAGCAACAAGTTGTTGGGGAACGTAGTAATTTCAAAAATTTCCTACGCACACGCAAGATCATGGTGATGGCATAGCAACGAGAGGGGAGAGTGTTGTCCACGTACCCTCGTAGACCGTAAGCGGAAGCGTTAACAACGCGGTTGATGTAGTCGTACGTCTTCACGATCCGACCGATCCAAGCACCGAACGTACGGCACCTTCGTGTTCTGCACACGTTCAGCTCGATGACAATCCCCGGACTCCGATCCAGCAGGGTGTCGGGGATGAGTTCTGTCAGCACGACGGCGTGGTGACGATCTTGATGTTCTACCGTCACAGGGATTTGCCTAAGCACCGCTACAATATGAACGAGGTGGAATATGGTGGAGGGGGCACCGCACACGGCTAAGGAACGATCATGAAGATCAACTTGTGTGTCATGGGGTGTCCCCCTGCCCCTGTATATAAAGGAGCAAGGGGGGAGGAGGCCGGCCCTAGGAGGGGGCGCGCCAAGTGTGGAGTCCTACTAGGACTCCCTAGTCCTAGTAGGATTCCACCTCCCTTGTTGGAGTAGGAGAAGGGGAAAGAGGGGGAGAGGAAGAAGGAAAGAGGGGCTGCGCCCCTTGTCCAATTCGGACCAAAGGGGGGGGTGCAGGCCTCCTTCCTTTTGGCCTCTCTCCTCTATTCCCGTATGGCCCAATAAGGCCCATATACTCCCCGGCGAATTCCCGTAACTCTCAGGTACTCCGAAAAATACCTGAATCACTCGAAACCTTTCCGAACTCCGAATATAGTCGTCCAATATATCGATCTTTACGTCTCGACCATTTTGAGACTCCTCGTCATGTCCCCGATCTCATTCGGGACTCCGAACTCCTTCGGTACATCAAAACTCGTAAACTCATAATATAACTGTCATCGAAACCTTAAGCGTGCGGACCCTATGGGTTCGAGAACTATGTAGACATGACCTAGAACTGTTTTCGGTCAATAATAGTGGAACATGGATGTTCATATTGGCTCCTACATATTCTATGAAGATCTTTATCGGTCAAACTGCATAACAACATATGTTGTTCCCTTTGTCATCGGTATGTTACTTGCCCGAGATTCGATCGTCGGTATCCAATACCTAGTTCAATCTCGTTATCGGCAAGTCTCTTTACTCGTTTCGTAATACATCATCTCACAACTAACTCATTAGTTGCAATGCTTGCAAGGCTTAAGTGATGTGTATTACCGAGAGGGCCCAGAGATACCTCTCCGACAATCGGAGTGACAAAACCTAATCTCGAAATACGCCAACCCAACATGTACCTTCGGAGACACCTGTAGAGCACCTTTATAATCACCCACTTATGTTGTGACGTTTGGTAGCACACAAAGTGTTCCTCTGGTAAACGGGAGTTGCATAATCTCATAGTCACAGGAACATGTATAAGTCATGAAGAAAGCAGTAGCAACATACTAAACGATCGTGTGCTAAGCTAATGGAATGGGTCAAGTCAATCACATCATTCTCCTAGTGATGTGATCCCGTTAATCAAATGACAACTCTTTTGTCCATGGCTAGGAAACTTAACCATCTTTGATTCACGAGCTAGTCAAGTAGAGGCATACTAGTGACACTATGTTTGTCTATGTATTCACACATGTATTATGTTTCCGGTTAATACAATTCTAGCATGAATAATAAACATTTATCATGAAATAAGGAAATAAATAATAACTTTATTATTGCCTCTAGGGCATATTTCCTTCAGTCTCCCACTTGCACTAGAGTCAATAATCTAGTTCACATCACCATGTGATTTAACACCAATATTCACATCTGTATGTGATTAATACCCATAGTTCACATCGTCATGTGATCAACGCCCAAAGGGTTTACTAGAGTCAATAATCTAGTTCACATGGCTATGTGATTAACACCCAAAGAGTACTAAGGTATGATCATGTTTTGCTCATGAGAGAAGTTTAGTCAACGGGTCTGTCACATTCAGAGCCGTATGTATTTTGCAAATATTCTATGTCCACAATGCTCTGCACGGAGCTACTCTAGCTAATTGCAACCACTTTCAATATGTATCCAGATTGAGACTTAGAGTCATCTGGATTGGTGTAAAAGCTTGCATCGTTGTAACTTTTTATGACTGGCTCTTTTATCACCTCCATAATCGAGAAACATCTCCTTAGTCCTCACTAAGGATATTCTTGACCGCTGTTCTAGTGATCTACTTTTAGATCAAAATTGTATTCCTTTGCCAAACTCAGAGCAAGGTATACAATAGGTCTAGTGCACAACATAGCATACTTTATAGAACCTATGACTTAGGCATAGGGAATGACTGTTCATTCTTTTCTATTTTCTGCCACGGTCGGGTTTTGAGTCTTACTCAACTTCACACCTTGCAACACAGGCAAGAACTCTTTCTTTGACTGTTCCATTTTGAACTACTTCAAAATCTTGTCAAGGTATGTACGCATTGAAAAATCTTATCAAGCGTCTTGATCTATCTCTATAGATCTTGATGCTCAATGTGTAAGCAGCTTCACCAAGGTCTTTCTTTGAAAAACTCCTTTCAAACACTCCTTTATGCTTTCCAGAAATATTCTACATTATTTCCGATCAACAATATGTCATTCACATATACTTATCAGAAATGCTGTAGTGCTCCCACTCACTTTCTTGTAAATACAGGCTTCACCGCAAGTCTGTATTAAAACTATATGCTTTGATCAACTTATCAAAGCGTATATTCCAACTCCGAGATGCTTGCACCAGTCCATTGATGGATCGCTGGAGCTTGCACATTTTGTTAGCACCTTTCGGATCGACAAAACCTTCTGGTTGCATCATATACAACTCTTCTTTAAAAAATCCATTAAGGAATGCAGTTTTGACATCCATTTGCCAGATTTCATAAAATGTGGCAATTGCTAACATGATTCAGACAGACTTAAGCATAGATACGAGTGAAAAACTCTCATCATAGTCAACACCTTGAACTTGTCGAAAACCTTTTGCGACAATTCTAGCTTTGTAGATAGTAACACTATCAGCGTCCGTCTTCCTCTTGAAGATCCATTTAATCTCAATGTCTCGCCGATCATTGGTCAAGTCAATCAAAGTCCATACTTTGTTTTCGTACATGGGTCTTATCTCAGATCTCATGACCTCAAGCCATTTTGCGGAATCTGGGCTCACCATCGCTTCTTCATAGTTCGTAGGTTCGTCATGGTCTAGTAACATAACTTCCAGAACAGGATTACCATACCACTCTGGTGCGGATCTTACTCTGGAAGACCTACGAGGTTCTGTAGTAACTTAGTCTGAAGTTTCATGATCATCATCATTAACTTCCTCACTAATTGGTGTACTAGTCACAGGAACAGATTTCTGTGATGAACTACTTTCAAATAAGGGAGCAGGTACAGTTACCTCATCAAGTTCTACTTTCCTCCCACTTACTTCTTTCGAGAGAAACTCCTTCTCTAGAAAGGATCCATTCTTAGCAACGAATGTTTTGCCTTTGGATTTGTGATAGAAGGAGTACCCAACAGTTTCCTTTGGGTATTCTATGAAGACGCACTTCTCCGATTTGGGTTCGAGCTTATCAGGTTGAAACTTTTTCATATAAGCATCGCAACTCCACACTTTAAGAAACGACATCTTAGGTTTACTGCTAAACCATAGTTCATACGGTGTCATCTCAACGGATTTAGATGGTGCCCTTTTAAACGTGAATGCAGCTGTCTCTAATGCACAACCCCAAAACGATAGTGGTAAAACCGATAAGAGACATCATAAATCGCACCATATCCAATAAAGTGCAGTTACGACGTTCGGACACACCATAACGTTGTGGTGTTCCAGGTGGCGTGAGTTGCGAAACTATTCCGCATTGTTTCAAATGTAGACCAAACTCGTAACTCAAATATTCTCCTCCACGATCAGATCGTAGAAATTTTATTTTCTTGTTACGATGATTTTCAACTTCACTCTAAAATTCTTTGAACTTTTCAAACGTTTTAGACTTATGTTTCATTAAGTAGATATACCCATATCTGCTCAAATCATCTGTGAAGGTCAGAAAATAATGATACTTGCCGCGAGCCTCAACACTCATCGGATCGCATACATCAGTATGTATTATTTCCAATAAGTCAGTTGCTCGCTCTATTGTTCCGAAGAACGGAGTCTTTAGTCATCTTGCCCATAAGGCATGGTTCGCAAGCATCAAGTGATTCATAATCAAGTGATTCCAAAATCGCATCAGCATGGAGTTTCTTCATGCGCTTTACACCAATATGACCTAAACTGCAGTGCCACAAATAAGTTGCACTATCATTATTAACTTTGCATCTTTTGGTTTCAATATTATGAATATGTGTATCACTACAATCGAGATCCAACGAACCATTTTCATTGGGTGTGTAACCATATAAGATTTTATTCATGTAAACAGAACAACAGTTTATTCTCTTACTTAAATGAATAACCGTATTGCAATAAACATGATCAAATCATATTCATGCTCAACGCAAACACCAAATAACACTTATTTAGTTTCAACAATAATCCCGAAAGTATAGGGAGTGTGCGATGATGATCATATCAATCTTGGAACCACTTCCAACACTCATCGTCACTTCCCCTTCAACCAGTCTCTGTTTATATAACTCCTGTTTCGAGTTACTAATCTTAGCAACTGAACAAGTATCAAATACTCAGGGTCTACTATAAACACTAGTAAGGCACACATCAATAACCTGTATATCAAATATACCCTTGTTCACTTTGCCATCCTTCTTATCCACCAAATATTCAGGGCATTTCCGCTTCCAGTGACCATTTCCTTTGCAGTGTAAGCACTCAGTTTTAGGCTTTGGTCCAGCTGTGAGCTTCTTCGCGGGAGTGACAACTTGCTTGTCATTCTACTTGAAGTTCCCTTTCTATCCCTTTGCCCTTTTCTTGAAACTAGTGGTCTTGTCAATCATCAACACTTGATGCTCTTTCTTGATTTCTACCTTCGTTGATTTCAACATCACGAAGAGCTCGGGAATCGTTTTTGTCATCCCTTGCATACTATAGTTCATCACAAAGTTCTACTAACTTAGTGATGGTGACTAGAGAACTCTGTCAATCACTATCTTATCTGGAAGATTAACTCCCACTTGATTCAAGTGATTGAAGTACTCAGACAATCTGAGCACATGCTTAGTAGTTGAGTGATTCTCCTCCATCTTTTAGCAATAGAACTTGTTGGAGACTTCATATCTCTCAACTCGGGTATTTGCTTGAAATATTAACTTCAATTCCTGGAACATCTCATATGGTCCATGACGTTCAAAATGTCTTTGAAGTCCCGATTCTAAGCCGTTAAGCATGGTGCACTAAACTATCAAGTAGTCATCATATTGAGTTAGCCAAACGTTCATAACGTCTGCATCTGCTCCTGCAATAGGTTTGTCACCTAGCGGTGCATCAAGGACATAATTCTTCTACGCAACAATGAGGATAAACCTCAGATCACGGATCCAATCCGCATCATTGCTACTAACATTTTTCAACACAATTTTCTCTAGGAACATATCAAAATAAACATATGAAAGCAACAACGCAAGCTATTGATCTACAACATAATTTGCAAAATACTATCAGGACTAAGTTCATGATAAATTTAAGTTCAATTAATCATATTACTTAAGAACTCCCACTTAGAAAGACATCCCTCTAATCCTCTAAGTGATCACGTGATCCAAATCAACTAAACCATAACCGATCATCATGTGAAATGGAGTAGCTTTCAATGGTGAACATCATTATGTTGATAATATCTACTATATGATTCACGCTCGACCTTTCGGTCTCCGTGTTCCGAGGCCATATCTGCATATGCTAGGCTCGTCAAGTTTAACCTGAGTATTCCGCGTGTGCAAAACTGGCTTGCACCCATTGTAGATGGACGTAGAGCTTATCACACCCGATCATCACGTGGTGCCTGGGCACGACGAACTTTGGCAACAGTGCATACTCAGGGAGAACACTTCTTGATAATTAGTGAGAGATCATCTTATAATGCTACCGTCAAACAAAACAGAATAAGATGTATAACAGATAAACATCATATGCAATCAAATATGTGACATGATATGGCCATGATCATCTTGCGCCTTTGATCTCCATCTCCAAAGTACTGTTATGATCTCTATCGTCACCAGCACGACACCATGATCTTCATCATCTTGATCTATATCAATGTGTCAGCACATGGTCGTCTCGCCAACTATTGCTCTTGCAACTATTGCTATCGCATAGCGATAAAGTAAAGCAATTATTTGGCACTTGCATCTTATGCAACAAAGAGACAACCATAGAGCTTCTGCCAGTTGCCGATAACTTCAACAAAACATGATCATCTCATACAACAACTTATATCTCATCACGTCTTGACCATATCACATCACAACATGCCCTGCAAAAACAAGTTACACGTCCTCTACTTTGTTGTTCCAAGTTTTACGTGGCTGCTACGGGCTGAGCAAGAACCGTTCTTACCTACGCATAAAAACCACAACGATAGTTCGTCAAGTTGGTGCTGTTTTAACCTTCTCAAGGACCGGGCGTAGCCACACTCGATTCAGCTAAAGTGAGAGAGACAGACACCCGCCAGCCACCTTTAAGCATGAGTGCTCGTAACGGTGAAACCAGTCTCGCGTAAGCGTACGTGTAATGTCGGTCCGGGCCGCTTCATCTCACAATACCGCCGAACCAAAGTATGACATGCTGGTAAGAAGTATGACTTGTATCGCCCACAACTCACTTGTGTTCTACTCGTGCATATGACATCTACGCATAAAACCAGGCTCTGATACCACTATTGGGGAACGTAGTAATTTCAAAAATTTCCTACGCACACGCAAGATCATGGTGATGGCATAGCAACGAGAGGGGAGAGTGTTGTCCACATACCCTCGTAGACCGTAAGCGGAAGTGTTATGACAACGCGGTTGATGTAGTCGTACGTCATCACGATCCGACCGATCCAAGCACCGAACGTACGGCACCTCCGTGTTCTGCACACATTCAGCTCGATGACAATCCCCGGACTCCGATCCAGCAGGGTGTCAGGGATGAGTTCCGTCAGCACGACGGCGTGGTGACGATCTTGATGTTCTACCGTCACAGGGCTTCGCCTTAGCACCGCTACAATATGACCGAGGTGGAATATGGTGGAGGGGGGCACCGCACACGGCTAAGGAACGATCACGAAGATCAACTTGTGTGTCAAGGGGTGCCCCCCTGCCCTCATATATAAAGGAGCAAGGGGGGAGGAGGCCGGCCCTAGGAGGGGGCGTGCCAAGTGTGGAGTCCTACTAGGACTCCCTAGTCCTAGTAGGATTCCACCTCCCTTGTTAGAGTAGGAGAAGGGGAAAGAGGGGGAGAGGAAGAAGGAAAGGGGGGTTGTGCCCCTTGTCCAATTCGGACCAGAGGGGGGGCGCAGGCCTCCTTCCTTTTGGCCTCTCTCCTCTATTCCCGTATGGCCCAATAAGGCCCATATACTCCCCGGCGAATTCCCGTAACTCTCCGGAACTCCGAAAAATACCCGAATCACTCGGAACCTTTCCGAACTCCGAATATAGTCGTCCAATATATCGATCTTTACGTCTCGACCATTTCGAGACTCCTCGTCATGTCCCCGATCTCATCCGGGACTCCGAACTCCTTCGGTACATCAAAACTCATAAACTCATAATATAACTGTCATCGAAACCTTAAGCGTGCGGACCCTACGGGTTCGAGACCTATGTAGACATGACCTAGAACTGTTTCCGGTCAATAACCAATAGTGGAACCTGGATGCTCATATTGGCTCCTACATATTCTACGAAGATCTTTATCGGTCAAACTGCATAACAACATACGTTGTTCCCTTTGTCATCGGTATGTTACTTGCCCGAGATTCGATCGTCGGTATCCAATACCTAGTTCAATCTCGTTACCGGCAAGTCTCTTTACTCGTTCCGTGATACATCATCTCACAACTAACTCATTAGTTGCAATGTTTGCAAGGCTTAAGTGATGTGTATTACCGAGAGGGCCCAGAGATACCTCTCCGACAATCGGAGTGACAAAACCTAATCTCGAAATACGCCAACCCAACATGTACCTTCGGAGACACCTATAGAGCACATTTATAATCACCCAGTTACGTTGTGACGTTTGGTAGCACACAAAGTGTTCCTCTGGTAAACGGGAGTTGCATAATCTCATAGTCACAGGAACATGTATAAGTCATGAAGAAAGCAGTAGCAACATACTAAATGATCGTGTGCTAAGCTAATGGAATGGGTCAAGTCAATCACATCATTCTCCTAGTGATGTGATCCCGTTAATCAAATGACAACTCTTTTGTCCATGGCTAGGAAACTTAACCATCTTTGATTCACGAGCTAGTCAAGTAGAAGCATACTAGTGACACTATGTTTGTCTATGTATTCACACATGTATTATGTTTCCGGTTAATACAATTCTAGCATGAATAATAAACATTTATCATGAAATAAGGAAATAAATAATAACTTTATTATTGCCTCTAGGGCATATTTCCTTCACAAGTATAATAATAACTCAAGATGTTGGTGAAATTTGATCCCATAATAGTTTCCCTTTTTGTGTCAAGCGATAATCCATAAAGTATTCACGTTGATCCAACGTGTCTCCCATAACAAAGTTGAATGGCGTTTTCCCAGGATTACCAAAGTAGTACATAATTTCTGTCACATAACGAGCATCGAGGGTTTTTGGATGTTCCCCATCTCCATGAGTAGCAACTACACCTAATTTTTTTGGTATTTTGTGTTCCATATCCATAGCTAAAGATAGAGAACAACTAAGAACAGCAAATAAAAATTACTTAGTGATAAAGCAAACAAGCACACATGAGAATATTCACCCCATGCTATGACTCCCCGGCAACGGTGCCAGAAAAAGGTCTTGATAACCCACAAGTGTAGGGGATAATTGTAGCCTCTTTCGATAAGTAAGAGTGTCGAACCCAACGAGGAGCTAAAGGTAGAACAAATATTCTCTCAAGCCCTATCTGCCACTGATACGACTCTACGCACGCTTAGTGTTCGCTTTACCTAGAACAAGTATGAAACTAGAAGTACTTTGTAGGTGTGATAGGATAGGTTTGCAAGATAATAAAGAGCACGTAAATATAAACTAGGGGTTGTTTTAGATAAATAAGCCATAAAGTAAATATAGAGAGTGTGCAAAAGTGGTGGTAGGAGTTGTGAAATTGTCCCTAAGCAATTGACTACGTTACTAGACCGGTAATCACTATTGCAATTCTATTTGAGGGAGAGGCATAAGCTAATATAATTTCTCTTCTTGGATCATATGCACTTACGATTGGAACTCTAGCAAGCATCCGCAACTACTAAAGATCATTAAGGTAAAACCCAAGCATAGCGTTAAAGTATCAACTTCCCTTTATCCCATACGCAAACAACCTACTTACTCAGGTATGTGCTTCTGTCACTCACGCCACCCACCATAAGCAAATCATGAACATATTGCAAACCCTACTGCAGGAGTCCCTCACGCTTGCGCGACACAGAGGGCACAATAGGACAACACCAATAATAAAACATGCAACTCAAACCAGTCGTAGCAATTCATCAATCACCGATAGGACAACGAAAATCTACTCAGACATCATAGGATGGCAACACATCATTGGATAATAATATGAACCATAAAGCACCATGTTCAAGTAGAGGGTACAGCGGGTTGCGGGAGAGTGGACCGCTGAATATAGATGGGGGAAGGTAATGGAGATGTTGGTGAAGATGATGGAGGTGTTGGTGATGATCGCGGTGATGATGATGGCCCCCGACAGCGCTCCGGCGCCACCGGAAGCAAGGGGGAGAGAGCCCCACCGGAAGCAAGGCGGTTTCCCCTCTGGTCCTTGGCTCCCACGGTGTGGGAGGGGCGAGAGCCCCTCCGAGATTGGATCTATCTCTCTGTCTATCTCTGTTTCTGCGTTCCCTGATTCTGCCCCTTCACTTTTTCTTTTATATCCGGAGATCCGTAACTCCGATTGGTGTGAATCTTTAGCCCAGATCTTTCTCATAAAATTAGCTTTCTTGCAGCAAAGGAAGGGAGTCAACCGCCTTACAGGGGGCCCAGGAGTGTCCATGGCGCGCCTGCCTCCCTGGGGCGCGCCCCCCTCGGGCACCGTCTCGCGTTGATTTTACTTCCCAAAAATCACAAAATTTCCAAAATAATGCTCCATCCGTTTTTATCCCATTTGGACTCCGTTTGATATTGGTTTTCTGCGAACATGCAACGGACAGGAACTGGCACTGGGCACTGGATCAATATGTTAGTCCCAAAAATAGTATAAAAAGTTGCCAAAAGTATATGAAAGTTGAATAATATTGGCATGGAACAATCAAAAATTATAGATACGACGGAGACATATCAGGTGTCAACTTATTCAATTCAAGTCTACGATATAAAGAGAGAGGCATAACACTAACACCGGCTCCAAGATCACATAAAGTAGTTTTAACATAGTTTTTTTAATGGAGCATGGTATAGTTGGTACTCCTGGATCTCCAAGTTTCTTTGGTATTCCACCCATAAAAGTGTAATTAGCAAGCATGGTGGAAATTTCAGCTTCCGGTATCTTTCTTTTATTTGTAATAATATCTTTCATGTACTTAGCATAAGGATTCACTTGAAGCATATCAGTCAAACGCATACGCAAAAAGATAGGTCTAATCATTTCAGCAATGCGCTCAAAATCCTCATCATACTTTTTCTTGGATGGCTTAGGAGGAAAAGGCATGGGTTTCTGAACCCATGGTTCTCTTTATTTATCGTGCTTCCTAGCAACAAAGTCTCCTTATCATAACGTTGATTCTTTGATTGTGGGTTATCAAGATCAACAACAGGTTCAACCTCTACATGATTGTTATTGCTAGGTTGAGCATCAACATGAACATTATCATTAACATTATAACCAGGTTCATGTTCATAACCAGATTGTGTTTCAACATCAGAAATAGAGATATCATTGGGATTCTCAGGTGTGTCTGCAACAGGTTCACTAGGAGCATGCAAAGTCCTATCATTTTTCTTCTTCTTCCTTTTAGAAGGACTAGGTGCATCAACATTATTCCTCTGAGAATCTTGCTCAATTCTCTTAGGGTGGCCCTCACGATATAAAGGTTCCTGAGTCATTTTACCCGTTCTAGTAGCTACTCTAACAGCAAAGTCATGTTTATTATTTAATTCATTGAGCAAATCATTTTGAGCTTTAAGTACTTGTTCTACTTGAGTGGTAACCACGGAAGCATGTTTACTAATAAGTTTAAGTTCACCCTTAACTCTAGACATATAGTCACTCAAGTGTCCAATCATATAAGCATTACTTTTTAATTATCTACCAACATAAGCATTGAAATTTTCTTGTCTAGCCATAAAGTCATCAAATTCATCCAAGCATTGGCTAGCAAACTTAGTAGACGGGATTTCAAATTTATCATATCTATAGAGAGAATTTACCTTTACTACCTGTGTCGGGTTATCAAGACCATGTATTTGTTCAATAGGTGGTATATTAAGACCATGTATTTCTTCAACAGGTGGTAAATTCTTAACATCTTCAGCTTTAATGCCTTTTTCATAGATTTCTTTGCCTCTTGCATATCTTCAGGACTGAGAAATAGAACACCCCTTTTCTTCGGAGTTGGTTTAGGAGTTGGCTCAGGAAGTGTCCAATTATTTTCATTAGTCAACATATTATTCAATAACAATTCAGCTTGATTGACAGTTCTTTCCCTGAAAACACAACCAACACAACTATCCAGGTGGTCTCTAGAAGCATCAGTTAGTCCATTCTAAAAGATATCAAGTATTTCATTTTTCTTGAGAGGATGATCAGGCAAAGCATTAAGTAATCGGAGAAGCCTCCCCCAAGCTTGTGGGAGACTCTCTTCTTCAATTTGCACAAAATTATATTTTTCCCTTAAAGTAGCTTATTTCTTATGAGCAGGGAAATATTTAGCAGAGAAGTAATAAACCATATCCTGGGGACTACGCACACAACCAGGATCAAGGGAATTAAACCATGTTTAAGCATCACCCATTAATGAGAACGGAAATATCTTAAGGATATAATAGTAGCGAGATTTCTCACCATTAGTGAATAGGGTGGCTATATCATTTAACTTGGTAAGATGTGCCACAACAATTTCAGATTCATAGCCATAAAAAGGATCAGATTCAACCAAAGTAATTATCTCAGGGTCGATAGAGAAATCATAATCCTTATCAATAACACAGATAGGTGAAGTAGCAAAAGCAGGGTCATATTTCATTCTAGCATTCAGAGACATTTGTTTCAATTTAGCTAGTAACTTCTTAAGATCGGATCAATCATTGCAAGAAAGAAAATCTCTAGCAGTTTCTTCATCCATAACATAACTCTCAGGAACAACAGGCAATTCATATTTAGGGGGAGAACCTTCATCATCACTATCATCAATAATATCGGTTTCAAGAATTTCATTCTCTCTAGCCCTAGCAAGTTGTTCATCAAGATATTCACCTAATGCCACAGTAGTATCAAGCATAGAAATAGTTTCATCATAAGTATCATGCATAGTAGAAGTGGCATCATCAACAACATGCGACATATCAAAATTCATAGCAGAAACAGTTTTAGGTGTCGCAAGTTTACTCATAACAGAAGGAGAATCAAGTACAAAGCTAGATGGCAGTTCCTTACCTCCCCTCGTAGTTAAGGGGTAAATCTTAGTTCTTTCATCTTGCAAGTTCTTCATAGTGGTCGGCAGATATAAATCCCAAGTGACTCAAAGAATAGAGCTATGCTCCCCGACAACGGCGCTAGAAAATAGTCTTGATAACCCACAAGTATAGGGGATCGCAACAGTTTTCGAGGGTAGAGTATTCAACCCAAAATTATTGATTCGACACAAGGGGAGCCAAAGAATATTCTCAAGTATTAGCAGTTGAGTTGTCAATTCAACCACACCTGGATAGCTTAGTATCTACAGCAAAGTATTTAGTAGCAAAGTAGTATGGAAGTAACGGTAACAGTGGCAAAAGTAAGTGTAGCAGTTTTGTAGTAATTGTAACAGTGGCAACGGTGAAGTAACTAAGCAAAGAGCAATATGTGAAAAGCTCGTAGGCATTGGATCAGTGATGGATAATTATGTCAGATGTGATTCCTCATGTAATAGTTATAACATAGGGTGACACAGAACTAGCTCCAGTTCATCAATGTAATGTAGGCATGTATTCCGAATATAGTCATACGTGCTTATGGAAAATATCTTGCATGACATCTTTTTTCCTACCCTCGTGTGGCAGCGGGGTCCTATTGCAAACTAAGGGATATTAAGGCCTCCTTTTAATAGAGTACCGGACCAAAGCATTAACACTTAGTGAATACATGAACTCCTCAAACTACGGTCATCACCGGTAAGTATCCCGATTATTGTCACTTCGGGGTTAACGGATCATAATACATAATAGGTGACTATAGACTTGCAAGATAGGATCAAGAACTCACATATATTCATGAAAACATAATAGGTTCAGATCTGAAATCATGGCACTCGGGCCCTAGTGACAAGCATTAAGCATATCAAAGTCATAGCAACATCAATCTCAGAACATAGTGGATACTAGGGATCAAACCCTAACAAAACTAACTCGATTACATGGTAAATCTCATCCAACCCATCACCGTCCATCAAGTCTATGATGGAATTACTCATGCACGGCGGTGAGCATCATGAAATTGGTGATGGAGGATGGTTGATGATGACGACAGCGATGAATCCCCCTCTCCGGAGCCCCGAACGGACTCCATATCAGCCCTCCCGAGAGAGTTTAGGGCTTGGCGCCGGCTCCATATCATAAAACGTGATGAATCTTTATCTCTGATTTTTCTCTCCACGAATGTGAATATATGGACTTGGAGTTGAGGTCGGTGGAGCTCCAGGGGGCCCACAAGGCAGGGGGCGCGCCCTAGGGGGCGCCCCCACCCTCGTGAATAGTGTGTGGGCCCCCTGGCGTTGATTCTTTCGCCAATATTTTTTATTAATTCCAAAAAGTTGCTCCGTGGATTTTCAGGTCATTCCGAGAACTTTTATTTCTGCACAAAAATAACACCATGGCAGTTTTGCTGAAAACAGGGTCAGTCCGGGTTAGTTCCATTCAAATCATGCAAGTTAGAGTCCAAAACAAGGGCAAAAGTGTTTGGAAAAGTAGATACGATGGAGACGTATGAGCCGCAGCTCGGCTGGCTGGGATCTTGTTCGCGGTTCGCCGTATACCCCTCCTGCTATGATAGAAGGAGGATGCGAATGACAATTCAGCTTCACGCCCGAATATGAAATAGGAGAATATACCATCGGTGATGGAGCAGGCTCAGTGGTGCTTCCGACCTCCTTTCATTTTGTGTGACCCTTCCGCGAAGGTGCTGAGCTTCTCTTGGTCGCCCGTCCCTGGGTATGGCTCGCTGAGCGCCGATCCTGCGAAACATGGTCCGATGCGGAGCGTAAGAAATGAGAAAAAGTATCACTCTTCCCTGAGAATACAATTTTTGAATACTCACCTTCACGAAAGGATAGAGGTCGAGGTAATCAGCCATAACGGCTACTTTCGAGCCGTCAAGGCTCGCCTGATAGTAGACTTCGTATTCAAATTCTACAAATATGTCCGGATCCTCATGGAATCCGGGGTCTTCATTGTGATCGTGATCCTCTGGCTGGGGGCGGGGCAGTTAATGTTGTCGATTATTTGCCTCCATGACTATTTAAAAAGCAACCAGGGGATTTTGTTAATGCATCTCAATGAGTAAAAAGTATGGAACGGTTAAAACTTACCCATTCAATGGGATTGTACATAGAGAAGCTCTCTCGACAATTTAAGTGGAGGAAGTCTTCTTCTTCCCCTTTATAAAGATTGGTCAGCATGGTGGCTAATGTGGCTTGGTCATCCGGACCCTCCCGCCTGTAGCGGGATTTGTCGTCCTCCCCGTTGTAGTTCCATAAGGGAGTCACCCTGGATTGAAGTGGTTGGATACATCGCTTTATCACAATGGCCATAACTTCAACTATGGAGAGTCTGGAATGGGTCAATAACCTGACCTTGTTTACCAATCTCATTACTTCCGCATTGTCTTCCTGACTAGGGGACTTGGGATGCCAGTTATATACCTTCTTCAAGGGGGCGCTGGAGAATTCTAGCAGTCCGCACCGAACAGGGTCCGGAAGAGGAACATCCTCAATATAGAACCATTCCGAAGACCATTCGGCGGATCCCTTCTTCGGAGTCCCGATTGGGTAGCCGGATCCGTCTATGCACCATACTTCGGTGCCGCCCACTTCAAAAATAGATCTGCCGCCCTAATGGTGGGGGACGAGGCAGAAGAACTTTTTCCATAGTCCAAAGTGAGCCTCGCAGCCTAAAAATAATTCACAAAGGGCGACGAAACCAGAGATATGTAAAATAGAACCTGGTGTGAGGTTGTGCAGTTGGATCATGTAGTGTTCCAGTAGGCCCCTGAGGAAGGGGTGGATTGGGAATCCCACGCCCCTCAAGAGGAATGAGATGAAGCACACCCTTTCGCATTGGCTGGGATTGGGAAAATTCTCTGCCAATGCGTCAACACCCATTGAAGTCAACCCTGCCCGTACGGAGACTAGAGCCGAGGAGGGGGGGTATCCTTGCGTCTGGAGTTGACTGAACTGGAGATGGGATATGGAGCAACTTTGCCAATCCCCCTCTTAAGGACCATGGGACGCGAGGAGGAGCTAGGGACGTTAGCCATGGTCTGATTTTTTCCCCATGGTTTGCTCTGTTGTTTCTGGGGTGGTACAAGATGGCGTTCTAGGGGATCTAACCTCGTTATATAGGTGTTGCCTTTGCCTATTAAAAATACTAAAATACAAGGGTAACAGACAGTTCGCATTCACTCGGACGCGTGGAAATCGAGGCAACGACAGGAAGGAATCATAAAGACTGGACACGGAAACCGATGCCGAACTATCGTCAATCCGGAATATTATGGAGAACCTGCCTTGCAAAGCCAAAGACTTTCGTCCGCACACTACATCATCATTGAAGGCAAGTTCGGGGGCTACTGAGGGAGTCCTGGATTCGGGGGTCCTCAGGTGTCTGGCCTACACTACAAAACAATACACTTCAGTGATGATACGTGTTTGACATAGTAGGTCAAGTTTTCCGTCATGCATGTACATCCATGACGATTTTATGACAGAATCAAGATAGTAATACATGTGTTGTCGTAGAAGTGTTCCATGACATTGCCAAAATTATCATCACGGAAGTGTCCACTTCCATGACGATAAATCGCGCGTCACAAAAGTGCTTTCGTCAAGGGTGACCGACACGTGGCATCCACCGTAACGGAAAGTCATTAAGCTATCGGGTCCGGTTTTGGATCCGATAACCCATTAACAGCTCGGACCAATGGGAAATTTCCAAGTGTAAAATTCTGTTGACCGAGGAAACACGTGTCAGCTCGTCAGTGGGCCAAATGTCGTCCGTCCATTGGAAGAGACATGCCTATGATACGTTGACATGTGGCAGGGCCCAACAGAGGCCCATGTAGGTTAAAAAGGTCGGCCCAGTCAAAGGCCTGTAGTACTTACTCGGGTACTAGTGGGCCAGCCCAATAACGGCCTTTTTTAATAAAGGCCCATTTACGGCGCGAAGCCAGATCTGGCCCGTTAATTGTTCGCCGAATATTTGGGCCCAATTACCACCCAGTGACTTTCGGCCTATTAGCGGCCCGATGTAGACATGGGCCCATTTCAGCCCGGTGTGACTTTCGTCCTGGGAATGGCTCGTGCTGCCCATGGGCCATATATGGTCCGACGGGACATTAGGCCCACTAACTGCCCGTGATAAAGGTGGCAACAGTTCAGCCCAACGTGACTTTGGGCCTGTTAAAGGCCTGTTGTATAATTCGGCCCGTTGATGCCTGTACTAAGCTTTTAGCCTCTTAAGGGTCCATGATATCAGTGGGCCAACTAAGGCCCGAGATATGTTTCAGCCTGGTAACGACCCTTCATATAATTGGGCATAGAAAGGCCCGGTATACATTTCAGCCCGCTGAAGGGCCGTGGACGACTAGTGAAAATTGAGGCCCAATATGCATTTCGGCCTGCTAAAGGCCGATGGTTTCATGTGGGCCATAACAGACCAGTAGAATATTCAGCCTGTTAATGGCCCAACGCTACCTGGGCCAAACTAAGCGCTGGGTCCACAAAAGGCCCAACTAAAATATAGGCCGGAGTAAGTTGTGGGCCTGGCACAAAGTGTGAAGGCCCCAATCATTCGGGCCCAAGAAAGATGCAGGCTAGCCCAATTGTGGTCCGCTAAAAACTAGGCCCGTTAGAGGCGAATGTTTCGGCCCGGTGGACTACATTAGATTTTTTTTAGATAGCGAATGATGGCAGTAACTATTAGGAATTAAGAACAAACGTACTCTATACAATAAAGAAAATATGGCATAGTAACTAAGAATAAACCAAAGCTATACAATAAAGTATTTATGGTATATTACATCCACTGGGCATCGAAGCTCGCCACAAGTGATCATAAAGCACAACGAAGAAGCAGATTACAAAAGCTGGGCACATTGCAGCGTAACGAAATAATACTGAACCGAGACCACTTCCAAGACAGTTCAAGAAAGGTTAGCCTTGCGCGGGAACTGCTGCGCAAGCTGCTGAGAAAGGCTATGAGAACGGCCTAGCATGTCGGTCATAGCTTCGAGGTGTAGCTATTCAGCAATGAGGTTCTCATTGGTATTCTCCGCAATCTTTCTTAGAGATAGGACTTCAAGTCGAAGTTGAGTTGCACAATGCCTTTCTGCTAGAACTTGGAGCTGAAGAAGTCGAAATGATTCAGACAACAAATTTTGTGAGCTTGTCTGACTGCTAGTCTCAAGTAACTTGAACACTGCATCAAGACAAGACTTTTGGGTTGTCTCGCTATCTTCAAGATGTTTTGCCTTTTTTGTTGCAATATATGTTGGGTTTGTCTCATAGCCTTCAGCAGACTTGTGCATACCATCAGGCATATCACCCTGAAACAAGCAGAGAGATGACAGTTTTTGCACATGTATAAACAAAGATGATAACTGTGCTGTCAATTCCATCCAATTTCAAATTAGATAATAAAGAGTAAGTTCAAAATATCAAAAGCATACTTTGGCATTGCTCATAATGTGGGGAGCTTCACCACACTACTGGATTACAATGTCAACATAACAAGCAAGGGCCAAGAAAATCATTGTACCTATTTTGGTTAATGTGCATGGCATGTTGTTCATATCATCAGCCACATCATTAAGATAAAACAGGAGATGACAAGGTGCAAACGTGGGCTGCTTCACCACACACTGGATTATAGGTCCATAAAAACAAGCATACATATAGGGAGTATTGAGTAAGGTGCATGGTATGAATAAGGAATTTGGTTTTACAAGTAAAACTTAGAACTCACGGTTCTTGCGAAGATGCATTTTGATAGAAACAACAAACTAAACAGTAGTAAATGATAGGGAGTATGAGCAAATTAAACAGCAGTTGAGGATAAAGGCTTTAGAAGGACTGACTTACATTAACAGTTAACACCGACTTTATAATGCCCTTCTCCATGTCAAGGGAAGGATAACTCAAGAATTTCAGCACAAAATCTTCTTCATAAGCATTGCATGTACTCTACATTTTGTAGAGAGTAACTATAGATATGATAATACTGGAAGGGATAGAGGATAATGAAGATAAGATGCAGATTGATGCTATATATTCAACTACCAATCCCTGGAATTACAAGCATTACAAGACAAAATGTACTAACAAGAGCAATGGGCTACACTTCTGCACTGGCATTGTCTGAGTATTCTACTTTTTGGTAAGATTAAATATATATCTGATCTTTTTTAGTAAATGGTGGGCGAGGGAGATAAGATGCAGAATGCTACACAATGAACCAATCCCTCTTACAAAACATTCTTATATTATGGGATGGAGGGAGTAGTTGTTAATGTAAGTACAGTGATAGACGACGTTCAATCCTTACAAGAGGACTGTAGAGCTAAACCTCTTCAAAAGCATTGGGTTGATTCTAAATTTATGTAAGAGTCCATATGGATCTTATAATGTCCACTAAATGGACGATAACAAGGCTAACATGTGAAGTGATGCTACATAATCAAACAACTATGAAAGTAAGTATGGTCATACAGGGCAAGAGGTACTCACAAGCACAATGCAGTGTGCATTATAGTTGCGAGATTCTATGGTCCTTGAGAATGAATGTTCTTCTGCTAACAATTTTTGTACAAGTGAGACATTAAGGCAAATGCAGAAATGTAGTTCAAATTGTGATTTGATGTCATAGACAGTACCTTACGCTGCAGACGAGACCAATGTGTAACTTTATTATTCCAGTCACCGTCGGATAAATGTAGCACCGGACACTTTACAGAAATTTTGTTTAGAGGCGTGCCATCAAAGTGCGCTTGCCTCAGGTAGGAACGATACTTCATCAACGAGTGCTTGAAAAGAGCAATCAATCCTTGCTCGTCTTCACAATCAAGTTTGGCCCTCGCCTATTTAAAAGAATGAAATCTTGTGTCTTCTGTCAGCAGAAACATATGCAGTAATGACCATGAATAACATTAGTACATTACTTCCGCGTAAGTTGTGGAGGAAGACTGGAAATTGTTCTGTGTCTACGGTATAATCTTTCCATGAAGGAAAGATGCGCACAAAGTTCCTGACAACAATATAAGCTTCGTCTTCTAAACTGGGAAGAAATGGAACAGGGGGTCCTATTTGCTGCAATTGGGGCTCTCTCTTGTTCGAAAAGGGATTTAGCAACTGGATTTGGTGTACTCTTTGCTGGAATGGGGGTTTTGCGTCGTAGAGCTGGTGCTATATCAACTGGCATCATCGTACTGTTTGCTACAGTTGGGGTCTGCTGAGTTGGGGCATCAGAAATGACCAGTGTAGTAGGGCTAGAGTCTGCTAGAGTTGGGCTGTTTTGTGGGGCAGGTGGTATTGCAACTACACCTAATGGGCTATTTGATTTATCAGGTGCCACTACCTTTTCCAAATACTTTGCTTGTGCTCCTCCGTGATCAGCAATCGCCCTCTTCCTTTTGAACATCTGATACACAAGAACAACATTTGAATGGATAAATATGGTATGATAACAGATGGAATATGTACTGAAAATGGATAGGCAGGACATATTCACATACACGATGTGTAAACTACGCTAATGGCAATGCAACAAAGTAGAAGCAATGCAAAGCACCTTGGAAAGTTAGAGCAAGCACCTTGATGGGTGAATAAGATAGGGCATCTACCTCTGACTCCTCCACTAGGGAGATACATTGACTTAGGTCTCCCTCTAGCTCAGAATCACTGTTAGGATCATATTCTGAGCATGAATCTGTAGGTGGAGAGCGTTTGCATTGCATTGCATCCAGACTTGATTTCAGTCCCTTAGTGCCAAGTTTGACAGCCATGGCATTGTTCTGCTTTATTCTTTTCATGCGCACAAGCTCATAATCATTATGATGCTCTTCAGAATCTGAGATTCATGAAAACATAAAAAGTAGTCAGATTATCTATGGAATGCATTGCGGATTCAACTTGAAGAGTGTCTCCCTATAAACCCCTGCATATGCAAAGTTCACCCCCAACCATGCTGACCAGACCACACACAGAAATACAAACCCCTCATGTCTCTATAACAGGCAGACACACATTTCAATGAAGTAGGAACATTAGAATCATATCAAATTCGTATTTGAACAAATAAACTAAGGAATTATGATTGGCATAATGTTTAGCTTCAAGGGTGGAGTGTTGGTAGTGCGACACAAAGCAAGTAGGAAGATTGTATTCCGTAAAAGATCGAAGCCTATGTAAAAGCTGGAAATGACACTTTCTTTATATACAATGCAGTGTTCGTTGCCCACACATGATGGAAGAGATCACACAGAGAAATACTATTCACTCATGTCTACGGTTCCATTATTTTGAAATAGGGTGGTCCACCCTAAAAGAATATTGATAACAAATATGACAAGGCAAGCATAGATGTAGTGAATCAATCATTTACTTGTGAGCTTACTAGGACAAGTATGCAGAATTTTAACTGAAGTAAGAGACCGTCCAAAATCAGAATCAAGAAGTTTGTCTAGCACTTATTGTTTGCAACTAATCGACGTGAATAATTGGATATTATATTGAATGAGTAAGAAAGACAAGTAAAATTGTCAACAAACCTGGCTTGCAGTAGTAATCTGGGTCAATGTCTTTGAAATCCACCAAATATTTAATGGTTGTCTTGAGTACTGCTTGTGATTGTGTTGTTTGCTTCCTCAACATGTCCACTTCATCTCTAAGTGCAGAAGCAGAATCTCTTTCTACCACTAGTTTAGCCTCTAGAGCATCAGCAGTTGGCAATTCATAATGCACGATTGGGCCGGTGCCACTGCTGTGGGATGATACAACGTCCATGGGGACCCCGCTCTTTGATCTTGGGCTAACTTGTTTTGCCATTAAAGTTTCGATTGGATTCAGAAAAGTTGAAGTTAGCAAAACATCTCAACTCGGAGTTATAACAGCAAACCAGTTAAACAAACAAGGAATTAAAGAGTTTCAATTGGATGCTGAAAAGTAGTTATTAACATCATTGTAACCCGTTGTTGCAGCAGCAAAGCAGTTACACAAACAAGTAGCTATTTAAGTTCAGGTAAATCGGTAATTCTTAACAGTAAGTATCAAACACATAGATAGATGCACTGTATAATAGGATTAATAGGCTGTGGCATTATGTATTAGTAGCAAACTAAATTAAGCCAAGCTACGTAATTGAACAATTTTGCAATAAGTGGCTAACTAAAATTCCGACAAGTAGGTAACTGAACGTACACTAGCTCTTTGTACAGGCACACAGCAACTTATTTTTCACTTACAAGGTTCTACGAAGGAGTCCATGGCATCAATTTCTTGGATACGCAGTCCCAATACTTCTTTCTTCCCACACTTCTTTGGTAAGTTGAATGGTTAATGTGGTAAGATGGTGCGTCCTTGATATGTTATAAGAGGACGTGTAGTCAGAGTGTCAGACTAGTTGTAGCCACACACATCACACTGGCTTTTACTGAATATTTCATGCGATTACATTTGGCATATCGAGATCTAAGCAATCTACAATAGGATGAAAAGACTGGCATCCTTCACATTATTGGCAAACTCAGTTCATAGAAACAAGCAATTCAACCATTCTGTGGGTAAATCAAAAGCGCCACTGGAATATTTTTCACTACCCCAATCATACACGCAAAAAGGGGAGACGCCACCATAGGGGCTGGTATGGGCGGCCACTTTGGGTGGCTGGAAAGTGTGCACCTAGTTTGAGTCATCGAGGTTGGCCCAGGCTAGTTTTGTTCGTCCCAATGCACGAGCAGGTAATGTAAAAAATGAAGAAAAATGTTTCGATTTGGATGGGCCAATAACATAAGTGCAAGGCAGGCCCTATATCTTGCAAGAGTAGCATGCGCAATGAGCAGGTACATCACATCCCTGATTATATCGAATTCAACTGTTCAATTTCTGGCCAATAGTTAAATCAGACAGTGTTGTAAAACTTCTTGTACGTAGGGAATCTATGAGAAAATGAAATCAATTTCTGCTTATTTTATAACTCCCCCAATCAATATTGAACTGACTGAATCTGATGTATCTAATCAAGTTTCCGGTGCAAACATACAAGCTCATGTTGTTCTTGATCATGAATTGTCTAATGAACAAACTACTAATGAAGGATTTGATGCAAACATTTTACATGCTCTTGGTGATGAACATATAGTGTCTAATGAGGGATCTAATGCAAGCATTTTGCAATCTCTCATTGAAGGATTTAGTGTCTAACGATGATCTGCTATGTTGAGAGAGACATAGGGATTTGCAGGCATTGATGACAAGCAAATTATAGTGCATTTTCATGGCTTGAGGAAACATCAAGGCCATCTACCAGAAAGTCCACGTATCATGACAACATAGCATAAATACTTTTCCAATCTGTTGTTTGAAACTATTGGCCTACTTGTGCAGGATAGATATATTGATATGCAGTTTGCGCACTGGTTATAGGTGCAATTACACTTTGATATTTTCAGCCAGAGAACGAATAATTCAAGCAGGTACAGACCATGTTTGTAGTCCTTGTACACCATATTGTATTTTGTGTTTTTTTGTGCTTGCATCATTTAGTGTTTATAATGTGAACTACTTTGGGTCATTAACTGGTTTTCAAAGTGCATGTAGCTTCACATTTCTCAAGTTATGTTGATTTCCGGAGTGCAAGTGCCTTTGTATTTTTTAAGTTAAATGCTCACCCCTGGTAACTTGAATTCGTGGATCCGCCAGTGCACACAAATCATACATGCATGCCAGTATGAATTAAATGAAATGCAGGGACTTAGGCTAGCTCGTTGGACAGGCTCACTGCAGCTCTGCTTGTGCTTGGGATGTTCCATGTACAAGTCCATGTTACTACTTGCTTGGATGTGCAGGCCTGGTGCTCCTTGCATCCCCCTCTGCATTTTTGACACGGTGAATGGTTGATCAAACAAGAGGATTCGACCTTGCTGTTGAACCGGAGGACATATACTTACAAGGTTATACGGGTGTGCAGGATGTGTACCAGATCCCGTAGCACCGTCATGCTTTGCTAAAAAATGGTTTTGCTTGTTTCAGATGATATCTCCAGAAGAAATAAGAGTTAAAGTCAGAGTTACATAGGCGTGTAAGCTAAGAGAGCAGTGAAAGGATATCCAAACATCGTCGGAACAGTGCACAAGGGAGTGATGTGTGGATACCTAGTTTGGGTCGGCGTTTGGGCATGCTCGCCTAGCTAGAGTGCGTCACTTCATAGCCGTTGAGGGTGATGCGCTGGCGTTGGCTGGCCGCGCACGGATGCAGATCTTGAGTGGCAGCGGAGCGCTACAATGTGGTGGATGAGACCGTTGGTGAAGCCCCAACGGCCTCGGGGGCCGGAGGTGTAACGATGTGCTCGGTGAAGTAGCCCCGGTGAGGTGGGAGACGGCATCGGTGAAGCGCACCTGATGCGGTGGAAGTCAGTGTCTGTGAGGCACGTCAGTTGCGGCGGCCAACGTTGTCGGTGGACCACCCGGTGCGGTGGACGAGGGCGTAGATGAGGTAGCTCCGGTGCGGTGGTGAAGCACGACGGTCGTCTTCATCGTTGTTGTCGTCCGGCACAGAGGTGGGGAAAGAGACAAGACGAGGGGCGGTTCGAACTTTGCTTGGGTTGGCGGCAAATTAGGGATTTGAGCAATCTGGGCGCGGAAGGGGAAGGTGGAGAAGGGAGATTTTGCATGGCTGGAATTGGGGCCGCCAGATATTCCAATCCGAAGCATGGAAGCGCGAATTTATTTTTTTGTCATCCTTTTTTGCGAGGGAGGGGGGAGGGAGGGAGGGGGTGGGTGGCTAGGTGCTAAGCATCCGTCTGACACACGCGACCACCACGTGACAACCCTGGTCTGCCTGGTGCACCTACATTGGAGAATACAAACGAATCTTCTTTCATTTGCAAATGAATCTTTATGTATTACCATGCCCATGTTTTCCTTGCAAATAATTAGTCATCCGAAATGAGATACTATAAATTAATTAATGAGGAGTTCTTTGAAAAAAAATCAAAACGGTATCCATGCTAATGTGGATTAGAGTGTGTGTCACATAATTAGTTATTTCAATTAGAGTGTGTGTCACATAGCGATCTCCAATTCTAACGTGGATTTCGCATTTCACTGTATCCACATTACTTTTTTAATACAAATTCATATGTATATGATGAACACCATGGTAGTGAGAAAACATTTGGATGGATTCAAACATATGACCTCCAAAATAGCACAACAAATCGAGTTAATGTCAACTTTTTGAAACCTAGTATGGCACGAATTCAAAATAATTACCCATATGCATGATCCTCAGTTCAAATCTTACAATGTACACTGAATTGAGACATTGATATTAAGTCTCGTACTATCTACATTCAAATGTTGTTTTTAGCCCCACCTCCCGACACACACGCTACATACTTCCTGTATCGGTCAATATTCTTCTTCCTAACCACCTTAGGAAGCTATCGGTTTCTGACACGCGTTCATTCTTTCTCTCCATGTTTTGATCTCTAACTCTCTCAACTACACAACCCCCTTTTTCCACTGTGTTACCAAATGTATTTACCTCACACACCCGCCATTTCACCCCATGCCGAGCTCTCTCTCTCTATCTCTCCCTCCCTTCCACCCTCTCGCGCTAGATACATGCATTGCCTATCTAGCCCCCCAACCTCTCATGCGCACGCATGCACGTTGTCTATCTAGGTCACTCCCTCGAGACAGCCCCACTCTTTTTTCCGCATGGCGGGCCACACTCGCTCAATCTCGCTCTCTTTATCTGAGTCTCGATTAACCTCGTTTTCTTTCACACACAAATGATATATCTCCCTGTTCGGGCCTCAATCGACACACACTATACTCTCTCACACAAATTGTCTATCCAGGTCAGTCCATCCAAGCCGCCCCCACTCTTTTGACCTCATGGCGGGCCACGCTCGCTCAATCTCTCTCTCTCTCCCTCTCTCTCTCCCTCCCTCTCTCTCTCTCTCTCTCTCTCTCTCTCTCTTTGTATGTCTCGGTTGACCTCGCTCTTTCTCGGACATAAACGATATATCTCCATGTTTGAGCCCAATTCGACGTATTCATATTGTATATTCTCTCACACACATTGTTTATCTAGGTCACCTTCTCCAACCCGTCTCACTCTTTCGATCGCATGATGACCCACACTCGCTCAATCTCTCTCCCTTTATATATGTAATAGATTGACCTTGCTTCCTCCCACGCACAAAATATATCTACATGTCTGTGACTGGATCATCTCTCTAGCTTTGTCTTACAGCCCTCACCCTTGCCAAAAGCTCAATCAAACAATATCTCTCCAGAGCATATATATCTGTTCAATGAATGTCGGACCACACTCACTTTGTCTCTCTATCTATATGTCTCTCGATTGACCTTTCTTTCTCACGCCGTATCTTCCACACATTGAAGCTACCTCTCCATCCCTTGCGAAGCCGAAGCTATTTACATTGCGAGGGGGACTCCAACCTTGGATTAATTTGTGTAGGCATTTATTCCGGTGGGTTTAGATTATATTTTCGTAGCATTCAGCCCACAACTACTCCAAACACCGTTGCAACCCCCGCACCTCCCCCAGTTGATTTCCCTCTGGCTTGGTCATCGCTCTCTCGCACGTCCTTTCTCGCCTTCAACGTCGCACCATGGTATTATTGCAAAAAACTCTATGTTTTCTTTAATTATTATAAATAAGCTACAAAACTACACACCGATAGTCCATTTGGAATGGGACAAATTTTGACTCACAAATTAAAGTGCTACAAACTACACACCGAGGGGACCACCTGTCATGAAACAAATTTGGAGCCATATACGAATTAAAAAATAAAGGATGAGGATTGAACATGCGACCAGGGCCTTCAAGTCGCACGTCAATAGGCAATATACGTAGAACAACAATGTTTGTTGTACCCCCCTTTGTTCATATAATGCCTTTTATATTACCACATCCTATTTAGTGGATAACATGTAATACTATTTTTAGTACATTAGTGGGACCGGCTCGTTAGCACGTACTATTCGCCTTCACTTACTAGTGGGTTCCATGTGTGCTCTCTCTCTCCTCCCCTTATGCGTTTAGACGCATGGGCAAACACGAAGAACTCGCAGGGCGATGTTGCCGTTGACCATATCTGGACGCATTCACAAGTTACGGCACCAGTTTAACGTACTAGTAGCACTAGTCAATGTGTACGTGCAATGCACGTTAATTTGGAAGTATATTTAGTGCATGCGGATATTAAGTAGGATATTATTTGTGTGTTATTATGTGATTAGCACTATTTTTGGCATGAAATTAAGTGCACGCTAAACGTGTTGAGGGCTCGACATTGAAGCAGTGTAGGTCGTTAGATGAGAAGGAATACATGTGGCTTGATGACGTATTATATTTAATTTGATATGGCTCTAGCAGAACATTCAATCGATCAAACCATAGATTTCATTCAGTCTGACTCCGACTTTACATTCATACGACGATCGATCTAAAATAAACGGAAATGATAAACGTTCGGATTTTAAGCATGGCAATCCGAACAGTTTTCATGGCAAATTTAGAATACGCGGGGGCGTCTTGCAGAGGGAAATAGGTCCTCTGCCGTGCTCTGTGTGTCGTCGGGCTACTGACCGACGGTGACGGCAGCGTCTTGCGCCGTTGTTGGCATACTCCTGGACGTTGGCCCTAGCTTCAAGGTAGGCCACAATGTTCTGGACTTCGGTCTCCAGGAGTGAGTTAACTGGCGGGACGAGGCGACTGGCGTTGGTGCAAGGAAGCAGTCGACGGCGGCCATCCATGCCACTGTGGGGGGCACTGGCACCCGCACAGGGAGAGGCGTTGGCAATGGTGCGGCGGAGATATTCGTGTGCACGGGCACCGGCACGGGCGTGCACGTCAGTGCACGCGCAGGCGCAGGCGCTGCCAGGTGCACGGGCACTAGCACGGGCATGCGCGTCAGTGTACGTGCAAGCGCATGCGCGGGCAGGTGCACGGGCGCGTGAAAGTCGGCGGGGACCTCGTGGAACCCCGTGGCATCAAGCTCGGCGACAATGCACGGCTCCCAACCCATCAATGCCACGGGGATGGGCGCTGGCACAGTTGGGCGACGGGAGTCAGAACGGGAGCGGGGACAGGCGCGGCATCTTCCCGCAAGGCCGGTTCAAGCTCATCCCAAGGCGCCGTATGTTCTTGAGACTCCGGCTGGGTGTCTTCCTCGAGAAACTAGAAGACTAAGGGCAGACCATCGTGATGCGGCATGTCATATGTTTAGCTCAGGTTGGTTGGAGGTAGACGAAAGGAGAAGCAGAGAGGAAGAGAGAAGATTGTAGCGATACCGAGTAGTGCGTGGTTGATTTTAAACTGTGGTGCCAGCGACATTAAAAGTGGGAGCAGTTGGGACGATGGTGGGCGGCAGAGCCTGGTCAAAGGGCTTGCTTCCCGGTGAGCCTGCATAGCGGTCTACTCACATGCCTCCCATCGACTCACACGCTTTCTCAGACGACACTTGCCGATGAGAAGTGGGACTTGTGGCGGCACGTAAACGCCCACGGTTTCAATAGTGAAACCGTTCGCCTTAACGTGACAGGTCTTTGTTCCAAAATACCTTGGCTCTTCATTTTTGCAACTTCTCATAAGCATCTTGTCTCAAATTGAAGAAAAAAAATTACGAAGGAATATTTGTGCCATATCACGTGACGTGCTCAGTTTCATGAATTTTTGGTCACTTTTGGATTTTCTGAAATTTAAAATCCAGGATTCGAAACAATATCATAACCTGCGTCATGCAATAAATTTTCAAGCCATACATCTGTCATGTTGTATTTCTTAAGAAAGGATTTGGTTAAACATTTTGCTTAGTTAGACTTCAGACAAGTTATATATGCAGAGTAAAAGGATAATCCCTCCGTACCAGTGAATTGCCTGATATATTAACTCAAGTACCAGGAACGAACAAACGGGCTCAATTATGTGCTCATCCTGGTGTAGTAGTACTAGTAGTACTAGGCAATGCAGTTGACGGGTGACCTTGGGGAGCGGCGACCGAGGGAATTGAACCATGCTCGGCACGGTAGGTAACGTTGTCTAGTTACTAAAGCATCCCTCCATTGTTCATCGGTAGTCATTATGGACCGGGGACATGAGGGGAATTTCCTACGGCTAGAATTCTGGCCGCCAGATATTTCGGCTCGAAACGCGGAGGCTCGACTGGTTGGGGTTGCCTAATGTCACTACAAAAAAAGACACATCTGTGACATTTTGGGCCGAACAAAAAAAATTTCTGCCATACATATGACACTTCTATGACGATAATTGTGGCAAAACCCGGTATCATCATAGATGTGGTGGGCTCCTACTTCTAGGACAAAAAATCATGACAAAAAATGGGCTTTTCGTCCTGGGCGGGCCAGAGACGCAGCTGCATGACATTCTTTGGGCCATCCATGACGGAAAAACCGTGGTAGAAGCGAGGGCGAGGAAAATTTCGGGGAGTTCCCGGTTACGGTGGGTGGTCGGGGGCCGAGCGATGCATGTTTCTCTCGTACACATACGCGCGTGTGTGCGAGGCGTTGGCTCGAACTGAACCCAAGCGAGGTGTTGGGCTCTAACTGAACCCGAGCGATTGCACTGCAGGCTACGCGTTACTGAACCCGAGCGATCGATCGATGACTGTTAACTGAACCCGATCGAACGATTCCTTCACTACTGCCGCTAACTGAAGCCGATCGATTGGATGAACAGTGAGCATTGCGGGGGGGGGGGGGGGGGGGTTGGATGAACAGTGAGCGGTGGGGGTGGATGCAGGACCCAGTGGCATTACCTCTAGATGAACAGGACGACCCATGGAGGGCTAGATGAACAGTAGACGGTGAAGGGGTGCCTGTGGAGGGGTGGTTGAACAGTAGCCGGTGGAGTAGGCGCGGTGGAGGCTGGATGAACAGGAGCCCGTGGAGGCTGGAGGAGGTCGACGGTAGACCGTGGAGGCTGGAGGAGGTCGAATTAGGTACTAGAATATTTTTATTTATAGTAAGTTTATTTTTAGTAAGAACTAGTTGAATTAATAGAACTAGTTAGTAAGAACTTGTTTCTATTTTTTAGTTAAAGCAATTTTTCCCGCCTCGACGTGGACGATGCCTATCCCGCATCCTCGTCGTCGAGTCGGCGGAGGACGACACCTGCTTGACCAGATCGGCCAGTCCGGGACTGGGCTCCGTCGGGGTGGTACTGGGAGGCGCTACCTACCGGGGGGAGCAGGTTGGTGAGGAGCCAGCCTGTCGTTGACCCGAACCTTCTTTGGTGGCGGTCGCGTGGGCCAGTGACGATCGAGAGGCTCGAGGACTCCGCGGAGGTGGTGCGTCACCGTGTCAGTGAGGAGGACGCGCACGTCCGTCGCTACTTGTTTGCGTTGGAGCACAGGCTGTTCTCCAATACCTGGCAGGTTCTCCAGGGATCTCACTGGAGCTATGATCCCGTGATGGTTCCTTCTCTGTGGGTGTCCACCGCCTGCGCCGATACCCGTCGTGTGCTAGGGTTTTAGTTGTATTAGTGATGTTATATGTATGACACTATTCGTGATGTATTAGTGATAATATTCGACGATGTACGGACGTATGAGATGATTTACTTTTGCTTATTGAATGCATGCTAATTTGAGTCCTATAAGATATTTTGAAATGTATATCTTGTGTTGCTCAATATCCAAGTGGCCCGTCATGTTTGCAGGTTACACCTCCGAGTGGCCTATGTTTTGCCGGAGTGTTGATTCATTTCCGTTCCGGCAAATTTCAGGCGCTCGATATGTCCTATTTTAGCAAAGGTCATGCCGGATTTTTCCATGAATTTTGGCATGACTTGTGCCAGAATATGTAGGAAATATCGAGTGCCCCAGATTTGTGTGTTGAGTATCTTGGTAGTTGTCTTCGATCGATTTTCAATTAATGTTTTAACTATGAACATAGGAAATGTCTGACGACGAAAAGGATTTCGGTATTTGCAAATACTGCAAAGACGAGCGCGGCCTGTGCGATGGAATCTTCCTAGATGATGATAGGCGCTTCAGCATCAAGCTGGACGAGAACTTCGAATGGGATACAGTAAGTCACAACGACAAGTCTTTTTTCGTAATTAAGCATGACATCTGCTTCATTTGCTTCCAATTATATTTTCTTTACTATTCTACTAGCGTATCCACTGCCATGCAAGAGTTTTTGTATTGGATAAGATAGGTTTCAGTCATAGGATGGAGGAAAAGAAAGTTTACTTGAAGACCGAGCATGGTTATATTTTCCATGCAAAATTGTACAATTCAGACGACTACACCTATTTTGGATGCAAAACATGGCGAGCACTATGCAAGACTTATGCATTTGAGCCTTATATGGTTATCACCTTTGATATTCGTCCGGAAGATGATATTGAAGGTAATACCGACATCTGGGTCGATGTGCGGACGCTTCCAGTTATACCATTATGTAAGTTTCTCAACCATATTTATGTCTTTGATATTGTTTATTCAAAAATAGTTGACAACTAATTTGTATTGTCAGCTTATTTCGGTGCAAGCAAACATGTCCAGCGCTTGGTAGATAGGACAATATACTGTCCTGGGGCTGAACTCAACTGCGAGGAGCTCAGTCATTATGTTTCATGGCTTGAGGATCTTGATACCATCAAGACAAATTTTCTTCCTGCAAATTTAAATGTTAGTACTGAAAATGTGCAACCAATAGTGTTCGTAATGAACTACGGTCACATCTATTTAGGAAGGATGGTAAGATTTTTACTATTTATCATCAGTGCATCTTTTCCATACATTATTTTTGAAACTAAACTTCATTGCTAAGTATGTTAACATACGATGTTCTTCAACAGGGACTCCCGATGAATGTTGTGCCTTATGGGATCGAGACTAAAGGTACCATGAGTATTATCAGCTTACGGCCAAGATATCCTACATATTACTTTAGTGCATTCAAGATTAGCGACGGATGCTTAATAGTGCAAGACTGGATCAAATATGTGATGGGGGAGCGCAGAGAAGTACTAGGGGCAGCAAACAGATGTGCTACCCACGATTAGGAGATAGGTTCATCTGCATGCTCCAGCTTGATCAATGAGGAGAGCTATACATGTTTTACGTTATTTTACCTAAGAGAGAGCAGCAGGAGTGATTAGCTAGCTAGAAATGAGTTTGAGGATGATGATGTGCTACACTATATTACTATGATGATAAAATAGCTAGTGTTGGTGGTAATGACTATGATGATTATTATTAGCTAGTGTTAGTGGTGATTAAATAAATACTGTTTTTTAGACAGAAATAAATACTGTTGGTGGTAATGACTATGATGATGATTAAATAGCTTGTGCTGGCGGATTAGATTCAAGTGGAGGCAACATGTGGTGCACATCGAAAGTACTACTAGTCCAAACTAGATCAAGTTTGGATTAGTAGTATACTTTTGACATGCACCACATATTGCCTCCACTTGAATCTAATCCACCTTCATTTGACACAGTATTATGGACATAATGATGTAAACCTCATAACTGGTATTGTACCAATATTCGTACGATGGCGCATAAATACACTAAAAATAAAAAAATAAAAAAAAGTACTAGTAGCGATGGAAAGAAAACACGCTACAAGTAGTTACCATAGCAGCAGCGTGGTACCGAACAAACGCTGCAACTATTTGTCCTAGCAGTAGCACGGGTAGGCACGCGCTACTGCTAAGCAATAGCTGTAACACCTTATTAGTAGTGCACCCTCTCGCGCTACTAGTGAGCACAAAATCCAAGCTACTGCTAGGGTTTTCCCTAGTAGTGTAAGTCTCAGGGGCTACTAGTATCTATCTATTAAAAAATTTACCTGCATATCCTTTGAGAATAGGCGAGCAACTCCTGTGAGTTCATCCCGTGCAGCTCGGATATATGCACCTAAGTGCTTAGGGCAGTAAACTCCGACCCCATTAAGGCAGGGGCGTGCAAGGCTTCCTTCAAGTGACGATGATTCATCGTACTCCCAATGTTGGAGTTAGTGACGAACATCTCATCCGGCTCTCCGCAAGGCGAGTGAGTATGTGCCGCACCAACATGTGCCCTCGTCCTGGTTGATGTCTCTCACGCTGCATTGGCCGCTGATAACCCACAAGTATAGGGGATCGCAACAGTTTTCGAGGGTAGAGTATTCAACCAAATTTATTGATTCAACACAAGAGGAGCCAAAGAATATTCTCAAGTATTAGCAGTTGAGTTGTCAATTCAACCACACCTGGATAACTTGGTATCTGCAGCAATGTATTTAGTAGCAAAGTAGTATGGAAGTAACGGTAACAGTGGCAAAAGTAACAGTAGCAGTTTTGTAGTAATTGTAATAGTGGCAACGGTGAAGTAACTAAGCAAAGAGCAATATGTGAAAAGCTCGTAGGCATTGGATTAGTGATGGATAATTATGTCGGACGCGATTCCTCATGTAATAGTTATAACATAGGGTGACACAGAACTAGCTCCAGTTCATCAATGTAATGTAGGCATGTATTCTGAATATAGTCATACGTGCTTATGGAAAAGAACTTGCATGACATCTTTTGTCCTACCCTCCCGTGGCAGCAGGGTCCTATTGGAAACTAAGGGATATTAAGGCCTCCTTTTAATAGAGTACCGGACCAAAGCATTAGCACTTAGTGAATACATGAACTCCTCAAACTATGGTCATCACCGGTAAGTATCTCGATTATTGTCACTTCGGGGTTAACGGATCAAAACACATAATAGGTGACTATAGGCTTGCAAGATAGGATCAAGAACTCACATATATTCATGAAAACATAATAGGTTCAGATCTGAAATCATGGCACTCGGGCCCTAGTGACAAGCATTAAGCATAGAAAAGTCACAGCAACATCAATCTCAGAACATAGTGGATACTAGGGATCAAACCCTAACAAAACTAACTCGATTACATGGTAAATCTCATCCAACCCCTCACCGTCCAGCAAGCCTACGATGGAATTACTCACGCACAGTGGTGAGCATCATGAAATTGGTGATGGAGGATGGTTGATGATGACGACGGCAAAAAATCCCCCTCTCCGGAGCCCCGAACGGACTCTAGATCAGCTCTCCCAAGAGAGTTTAGGGCTTGGCAGTGGCTTTGTATCGTAAAACATGATGAATCTTTCTCTCTGATTTTTTTTCTCCGCGAACGTGAATATATGGAGTTGGAGTTAAGGTCGGTGGAGCTCCAGGGGGCCCACGAGGCAGGGGGCGCGCCCTGGGGGGAGGGGGCCCCCACCCTCGTGGACAGGGTGTGAGCTCCCTGACGTTGATTCTTTCGCCAATATTTTTTATTAATTCCAAAATTTTGCTCCTTGGATTTTCAGGTCATTCCGAGAACTTTTATTTCTGCACAAAAATAACACCATGGCAGTTCTGCTAAAAATAGCGTCAGTCTGGGTTAGTTCCATTCAAATCATGCAAGTTAGAGTCCAAAACAAGGGCAAAAGTGTTTGTAAAAGTAGATACGACGGAGACGTATCGACTCCCCCAAGCTTAAACCTTTGCTTGTCCTCAAGCAATTCAGTTGACAGACTGAAAGTGATAAAGAAAAACTTTTACAAACTCTATTTGCTCTTGTTGTTGCAAATATGTAAAGCCAACATTCAAGTTTTCAGAAAATACTATGATCTAACCATATTCACAATAACACTTAGGTCTCATGTTTACTCATATCAATAGCATAATCAACTAGCAAGCAATAATAATAAAACTCGGATGACAACACTTTCTCAAAAGAATCATAATATGATATAACAAGATGGTATCTCTCTAGCCCTTTCTGAGACCGCAAAACATAAATGCTGAGCACCTCTGAAGATCAAGGACTGACTAAACATTGTAATTCATGGTAAAAGAGATCCAGTCATAGTCATACCCAATAGAAATTAATAGTAATGCATGCAAATGACAGCGGTGCTCTCCAGTGGGTGCTTTTTAATAAGAGGGTGATGACTCAACATAAAAGTAAATAGATAGTCCCTTCGCAGAGGAAAGCAGGGATTTGCAGAGGTGCCAGAGCTCGATTTTGAAATAGAGATATATAACATTTTGAGCTGTATATTTTCATTGTCAACATAAAAACTGAGATATCTTGATATATTCCATGCTACACACATTATAGGCGGTTCCCTAACAGAATGGTAAAGTTTATACTCCCCCTCCACTAACAAGCATCAATCCATGGCTTACCTGAAACAACGGGTGCCTCCAACTAGAAACAATCCTGATGGAGTTTTGTTTGCAATTATTTCGATTTGATTTGAGCATGGGACTGGGCATCCCGGTTACCAGCCATTTTCTCGTGAGTGAGGAGCGGAGTCCACTCCTCTTGAGAATAACCCACCTAGCATGGAAGATACAGACAACCCTAGTTGATACATGAGCTATTCGAGCATACAAAACAGAATTTCATTTGAAGGTTTGGAGTTTGGCACATACAAATTTACTTGGAACGGCAGGTAGATAGTGCATATAGGAAGGTATGGTGGACTCGTATGGAATAACTTTGGGGTTTATGGATTTTTGATGCACAAGCAGTATTCTCACTTAGTACAAGTGAAGGCTAGAAAGAGACTGGGAAGCGACAATAGTGATGAACATGCATTAAAATTAATCAACACTGAGTGCAAGCATGAGTAGGATATAATCCACCATGAACATGAATATCGTGAAGATTTTGTTTCTACATGTGTGAACATGTGCCAAGTCAGGTCACTCGAATCATTCAAAGGAGGATACCAGCCTATCATACCACATCACAACCATTTTAATAGCATATTGGCATGCAAGGTAAACCATTATAAACTCCTAGCTAATTAAGCATGGCATAAGCAACTATAATCCCTAATTTTCATTGCAAACATGTTTATTCATAATACGCTGAATCAGGAATGGTGAACTAATCATATTTACAAAAACAAGAGAGGTCGAGTTCATACCAGCTTCTCTCATCTCAATCAGTCCATCATATATCGTCATTATTGCCTTTCACTTGCACGATCGAATGGTGTGGATAATAATACTAGTGCACATGCATTGGACTAAGCTAGAATTTGCAAGCATTCAACTCAGGGGAGAAGACAAGGCAATATGGGCTCTTGATTAAATCAACAATAATGCATATGAGAGCCACTCAATATTTTCATCATGGTCTTCTCCTCTCGACCCCCAAAGAAAATAAGAGGAATAAAACTATTTACACGGGAAAGCTCCCAACAAGAAAAAGAAGAACGAGAAATCTTTTTGGGTTTTCTTTTAATTACTACTACTACAAGCATGGAAAGTAAACTAGCTAAAAGCTACAACTATTTTTTTTTGTTTTTTCTTAAGGTTTTTCAAACACACAAGAAGAAAGCTAGAAAAAGAAAATAAACTAGCATGGATAGTACAATGAAAAAGTATGAGCACCGACAACTAGCTTGAGTGTGTGAACATGAATGTAATGTCGGTGAGGAATACGTACTCCCCCAAGCTTAGGCTTTTGGCCTAAGGTGGTCTATGCCCATGGATCGCGGCTACTCTCTCCGGTGTATTGAGGAGTATCATCAGAGTACCACTGGCTGGCGATCTCCTCTGGATCCCACTGATAAAAGGACGATCGATAAGGGTCAAGTGGTGGTTCCGGCTCAGGCTCTGGAGCTGATGTCTGGCCCCGGTATGCGTAAACAGCCTCCAGCTAAACGAGGTATGTGCCTGCAGGTAAGTCAAACAAAGAGGGTCCAGGAAATACAATAGTCTCACTGTGAGTTTTATGAAATCTCAAATTATACTTAAGCATCTTCTCATCATTTTTAACAATAAACTCATGCGCTACCATACTCTTATAATCTAGAAAGGTAGGGGCAGCAACTTTTCCTCTTTCTCATAATGCCTGATAGGTATCCTAAAGTGTTTAGCAAGGCTTGAAGCATAGATGCCTCCAAAGATGGGGCCCTTTGTACCGTTCAGACTTAACCATTTAGCAACAATAGCTCCAAGACTAACAGTGTTATTACGAAATAAAGCATGGCACAAAATAATTAAATCAGGAACACTAAGGTTTCCACAGTTTCCGCGACCAATTAAGCATCTACTAGCAAATATTGCAAAGTAACGTAGAACAGGAAAGTGTATGCTAGTAATTCTTGCATCAGAAACCTTCCTCGTTTCCCCTACAGTGATCATATCAATAAATCCTTCCACATCTTTACGATGTGGTTCCTCTAGGCTGCCCTCAAAGGGTATCTTGCAAACCGCACAAAATTCACATAATGACATCTCCCTAGCCTCATCATATAAATGAAACTCCACTAAAGGTGGTGATTTCTTAGGGTGAAAGTAAAAATTTTGCACGAAAGTATTGGTGAGTAAGAGATACTGTTCGAGCTGGTCGTGGAGGAAGTTGGTGAGGCCCGCATCATTAGCCAAAGAATAATAATCATCATAAATCTCGGCTGCTCCCAAGAACTCATCACAAGGCCATTCGCATGGCCGAACCTGCACGACGCGAGGGAGATTATACTTGGGCTTTTTATTCTCCTTGGCTTGTTTATCCTTCGAGCTTTGGCTTGAAGAGCCCCTAAAAATATCTTCATCATCTTCTAAAAAATTCTGAAAATTTTAGTAACTCAAAATAAAAGTGAACCAACTCAATAAAATTGATAGTAACTACTCCCACAAGTGCCTAGAGACTATATCATGCATTAGAACTACTTGGGACCATATAAATTTGACATGCAAGCCCAAGAACATGGTCACCTTAGCAGCAAAATATTGCAATGAATAAAGCACTAGAACAAAAACTAATTGGACCATTGGAGGAGTCACATACCAAAGATCAATCCTCCAAAGCAGATTTGTGAATGGAGCTTTGAGCAAGGAGATCGAAAATGGCAGCAAAATGAGCTAGAACTCGTGCTTGAGCTAGATAGTGATTTTTTGGGAGGAAGAAGAAGAGCATGGGTGCAGGAATAAGTGGAGGGGGGCACCATGGGCCCACGAGGCAGGGGGCGCGCCCCATGGGGGTGGGTGCACCCTAGACTGATAACCCACAAGTATAGGGGATCGCAACAGCTTTCGAGGTAGAGTATTCAACCCAAATTTATTGATTCGACACAAGGGGAGCCAAAGAATATTCTCAAATATGAGTAGTTGAGTTGTCAATTCAACCACACCTGGATAACTTAGTATCTGTAGCAAAGTATTTAGTAGCAAAGTAGTATGATAGTAATGGTAACAGTGATAAATGTAACGATGGCAGTTTTGTAGTAATTGTAACAGTAGCAACAGAAAAGTAAATAAGCGAAGCACAATATGTGAAAATCTCATAGGCATTGGATCAGTGATGGATAATTATGTCGAATGTGATTCCTCATGTAATAGCTATAACATAGGGTGACACAGAACTAGCTCCAGTTCATCAATGTAATGTAGGCATGTATTCCGAATATAGTCATACGTGCTTATGGAAAAGAACTTGCATGACATCTTTTGTCCTACCCTCCCGTGGTAGTGGGGTCCTAGTGGAAACTAAGGGATATCAAGGCCTCCTTTTAATAGAGTACCGGACCAAAGCATTAACACATAGTGAATACATGAACTCCTCAAACTACGGTCATCACCGAGAAGTATCCCGATTATTGTCACTTCGGGGTTGTCGGATCATAACACATAATAGGTGACTATAGACTTGCAAGATAGGATCAAGAACTCACATATATTCATGAAAACATAATGGGTTCAGATCTGAAATCATGGCACTCGGGCCCTAGTGACAAGCATTAAGCATAGCAAAGTCATAGCAACATCAATCTCGGAACATAGTGGATACTAGGGATCAAACCCTAACAAAACTAACTTGATTACATAGTAAATCTCATCCAGCCCAGCACCGTCCAGCAAGCCTACGATGGAATTACTCACGCACGGTGGTGAGCATCATGAAATTGGTGATGGACGATGATTGATTATGACGACGGCGACGAATCCCCCTCTCCGGAGCCCCGAACGGACTCCAGATCAGCCCTCCTGAGTGAGATTAGGGTTTGGCGGCGGCTCCGTAACGTAAAACGTGATGAAACTTTCTCTCTGATTTTTTTCTCCGTGAAACGGAATATATAGAGTTGGAGTTGAGGTCGGTGGAGCATCAGGGGGCCCACAAGATAGGGGGGCGTCCAGGGGGGCGCCCCCCACCCTCATGGACAAGGTGTGGGGCCCCTGGCCTTGATTCTTTCGCCAGTATTTTTTATATTTTCCAAAAGTTATCTCCGTGGATTTTCAGGTCATTCAGAGAACTTTTGTTTTCTGCACAATAAACAACACCATGGCAGTTCTGCTGAAAATAGCGTCAGTCCGGGTTAGTTTCGTTCAAATCATGCAAATTAGAGTCCAAAACAAGGTCAAAAGTGTTTGGAAAAGTAGATACGTTGGAGACGTATCATGGGCCCTCGTGTCCAGGTGCTTGCTCCCCCTGTTGTGTTATTAGTGCCAGATATTCTCAAATATTCCAGAAAAAATCATACTAAATTTTCAGGGCATTTGGAGAACTTTTATTTTCGGGGTATTTTTTATTGCATGGATAATTCAGAAAACAAATAGAAAATACTATTTATGCTTTATTTAATCTAACTAACAGAAAGTAAAAAGAAGATAAAGAAAGTTGTGCTTTCTAACTTCATCCATCTCATCCTCATCAAAAGGAATCCACTAACAAGGTTGATCAAGTCTTGTTAACAAACTCATTCGTAATAACATGGAACTGGATCAATTTCGAATAACACTAGGTTACCTCAATGGGGATATGCACATCCCCAATAATAAGAATATCATATTTCTTCTTGACAGTGGGAAGAGGAAATTCAAAACCTCCAATGATAATCAATGGAATTTTTCCAATAGAATTGATACTGTGAACTTGAGGTTGTTTCCTCGGGAAGTGTACTATATGCTCATTACCATTAACATGAAAAGTGAAATTGCCTTTGTTGCAATCAATAACAGCCCCTGCAGTATTCAAAAATGGTCTATCAAGGATAATAGACATACTATAGTCCTCGGGAATATCAAGAATAACAAAGTCCGTTAAGATAGTAACATCTGCAACCACAATAGGCACATCCTCACAAATACCGACAGGTATAGCAGTTGATTTATCAATCATTTGCAAAGATATTTCAGTAGGTGTTGATAACCCACAAGTGTAGGGGATGATTGTAGCCTCTTTCGATAAGTAAGAGTGTCGAACCCAACGAGGAGCTAAAGGTAGAACAAATATTATCTCAAGCCCTATCTGCCACTGATACGACTCTACGCACGCTTAGTGTTCGCTTTACCTAGAACAAGTATGAAGCTAGAAGTACTTTGTAGGTGTTATAGGATAGGTTTGCAAGATAATAAAGAGCACGTAAATATAAACTAGGGGCTGTTTAGATAAAGAAGCAAATAAAGTAAATATAGCGAGTGTGGAAAAGTGGTGGTAGGAGTTGTGAAGTTGTCCCTAAGCAATTGAATACGTTAGTAGACCGGTAATCACTATTGCAATTCTATTTGAGGGAGAGGCATAAGCTAACATACTTTCTCTTCTTGGCTCATATGCACTTATGATTGGAACTCTAGCAAGCATCCACAACTACTAAAGATCATTCAGGTAAAACCCAACCATCGCATTAACGTATCAAGTCCCCTTTATCCCATACGCAAACAACCAACTTACTCGGGTCTATGCTTCTGTCACTCACGCCACCCACCATAAGCAAATCATGAACATATTGCAAACCCTACAGCGGGAATCCCTCACGCTTGCATGACACGGAGGGCACAATAGGACATCACCAATAATAAAACATTCAACTCAAACCAATCATAGCAGTTCATCAATCACCGATAGGATAACAAAAATCTAGTCAGACATCATAGGATGGCAACACATCATTGGATAATAATATGAAGCATAATGCACCATGTTCAAGTAGAGGGTACAGAGGGTTGAGGGAGAGTGGACCGCTGAATATAGATGGGGGAAGGTGATGGAGATGTTGGTGAAGATGATGGAGGTGTTGGTGATGATCGCGGTGATGATGATGGCCCCGGGCAGCGCTCCGGCGCCACCAGAAGCAAGGGGGAGAGAGCCCCCCCTTCTTCTTCTTCTTCTTCCTTGACCTTCTCCCTAGATGGGAGAAGGGTTTCCCCTCTGGTCCTTGGCTCCCATGGCATGAGAGGGGCGAGAGCCCCTCCGAGATTGGATCTATATCTCTGTCTATCTCTGTTTCTACGTTCCCTGATTCTGCCCCTTCACCGTTTCTTTTATATCCGAAGATCCGTAACTCCGATTGGGGTGAATCTTTCTCCCAGATCTTTCTCATAAAATTAGCTTTCTTACGGCAAAATGAGCGTCAACCGGCTTACAGGGGGCTCAGGAGAGTCCATGGCGCGCTGCCTCCCTGGGGCGTGCCCCATATCTCCTGGCCCCCTCGGGCACCGTCTCACGTTGATTTTACTTCCCAAAAATAACAAATATTCCAAAATAATTCGCCGTCCGTTTTTATCCCGTTTGGACTCCGTTTGATATTGGTTTTCTGTGAAACATAAAACATGCAACAGATAGGAACTGGCACTGGGCACTGGATCAATATGTTAGTCCCAAAAATACTATAAAAAGTTTCCAAAAGTATATGAAAGTTGAATAATATTGGCATGGGACAATCTAAAATTATAGATACAACAGAGACGTATCAGCATCCCCAAGCTTAATTCCTGCTTGTCCTCGAGTAGGTAAATGATAGAAAAGATATTTTTTGATGTGGAATGCTACCTAGCATAATCTTGATCATATGTCTAACCATGGCATGAATATTAAGACACGAGTGATTCAAAGCAATAGTCTATCATTTGACATAAAAACAATAATACTTCGAGCATACCAATAAAGCAATCATTTTTTTCAAAACAATAAGGCCAAAGAAAATTATCCCTACAAAATCATATAGTCTGGCTGTTGCTCTATCTTCATCACACAAAGTATTTAATCATGCACAACCCCGATGACAAGCCAAGCAATTGTTTCATACTTTAGTAATCTCAAACTTTTTCAACTTTCACACAATACATGAGCGTGAGCCATGGACATAGCACTATAGGTGGAATAGAATGGTGGTTGTGGAGAAGACAAAAAGGAGAAGATAGTCTCACATCAACTAGGCGTATCAACGGGCTATGGAGATGCCCATCAATAGATATCAATGTGAGTGAGTAGGGATTGACATGCAACAAATGCACTAAGAGCTATAAGTGTATGAAAGCTCAAACTGAAAACTAAGTGGGTGTGCATCCAACTTGCTTACTCATGCAGACCTTGGGCATTTGAGGAAGCCCGTCATTGGAATATACAAGCCAAGTTCTTTAATGAAAATTCCCACTACTATATGAAAGTGAAAGCATAGGAGACACTCTCTATGAAGAACATGGTGCTACTCTGAAGCACAAGTATGGTAAAAGGATAGTAACATTGCCCCTTCTCTCTTTTTATCTCATTTTTTATTTTCTCTTTTTTGAATAGGCTTCTTTGGCCTTTTTTTAATTTAGGCTTCATTGGCCTCTTTTTTTTTTATTAAGTCCGGAGTCTTATCTCGACTTGTGGGGGAATCATAGTCTCCATCATCCTTTCCTCACTGGGGCAATGCTCTAATAATGATGATCATGACACTTTTATTTACTTACAACTCGATATCTACAACAAAGATATGACTCTATATGAAGGCCTTCGGCGGTGTACCGGGATGTGCAATGATCTAGCATAGCAATGACATCAAAAAACGGACAAGCCATGAAAACATAATGCTAGCTATCTTACGATCATGCAAAGCAATATGACAATGAATGCTCAAGTCATGTATATGATGATGATGGAGGTTGCATGGAAATATATCTCGGAATGGCTATGAAAATGCCATGATAGGTAGGTATGGTGGCTGTTTTGAGGAAGGTATATATTGGGTGTATGGTACCGGTGAAAGTTGCGCGACACAAGAGAGGCTAGCAATGGTGGAAGGGTGAGAGTGCGTATAATCCATGGACTCAACATTAGTCATAAAGAACTCATATACTTATTGCAAAAGTCTACAAGTCTTTGAAAACAAAGTACTACGCGCATGCTCCTATGGGGATAGATTGGTAGGAAAAGACCATCGCTAGTGCCCGACCGCCACTCATAAGGAAGACAATCAATAAATAAAATTGTGCTCCAACTTCATCACAAAGCGGTTCACCATACGTGCATGCTTCAGGAATCACAAACCTCAACACAAGTATTTCTACTAATCCACAATCACCCACTAGAATGACTCTAATATCACCACCTTTATATCGCAAAACTATTGTAAGGAATCAAACATATCATATTCAGCGATCTACAAGTTTATGTAGGATTTTATGACTAACCATGTGAATGACCAATTCCTGTCGTCTCTCTAAATAGATATAAGTGAAGCAAGAGAGTTTAATTCTTTCTACAAAAGATATGCCCATGCTCTAACAAATATAAGTGAAGCAAAAGAGCATTCTACAAATGGCGGTTTTCTATGTGAAGAGAAACAGGCAATCCAAACTTCAAAAGATATAAGTGAAGCACATGAAGCATTCTATAAAGCCATACTCAAAAGATTTAAGTGAAGTGCATTGAGCATTCTATAACTCAACCAAGGACTATCTCATACCAGCATGGTGCATAAAAGAAAAGCGAAAACTAAATGCAAAAGACGCTCCAAGACTTGCACATATCGCATGAACGAAATGAATCCGAAAACATACCGATACTTGTTGAAGAAAGAGGGGATGACTTCTGGGGCATCCTCAAGCTTAGACGCTTGAGTCTCCTTGAATATTTACTTGGGGTGCCTCAGGCATCCCCAAGCTTGAGATCTTGCCTCTCTTCCTTTTCCTCATATCGAGACATCCTCGATTAGACACTTCATCCACACAAAACTTCAACAGAAAACTCGGTAAGATCTGTAGTATAATAAAGCAAATCACTACTCTAAGTACTGTTGCAAACCAATTCATATTTTGTTTTTTGCATTGTGTCTGCTGTAATATAACTTTTTCGTGGCTTAAATCCACTGATAGAAATTGATAGATTCATCAAAACAAGCAAACTATGCATCAAAAACAGAATCTGTCAAAAACAGAACAGTCTGTAGCAATCTGAACATTCACCATACTTATGGTACCCCAAAAATTCTACCAAAATTAGGAAAAGTAAATTTTTTTATAGAAAGACAGTGCAAAAAGAATTAGAACCGTTTTACGTTCAAGTTAAAAATGTAAAATCGCGCACTACATCCAAAGTTTCTGTCCTGCACCATACAAACCAACAAGCATTGTAAACATCCTAAAGGAAAACCTTGGCACATTATTTTTATAATACAATGGAATTGTACAAGGGGATAATTATTTTTGATGAAAAATTTCTATAATCAAGATTCACAAAGTTTCCGTGAGCATGAACAAAGTTCAAGGCTAGCTCCCACTTCAACAATGCTTGTCTTTCTCACTTTCACTTTCCTTTTTGAAAAGTTTTTAGGTTCCCCTCTTTATTTATTTTTTGTTTTTAAACTATGTGAAAGCACTCAACAGAAATAAATGACTCTCTAAAACTTCCGGGTTGTCTCCCTGGCAACGCTTTCTTTAAAGCCATTAAGCTAGGCATGTAGTGCTCAAGTAATGGATCCACCCGGATCCCAAGGTAAATCAAAGCCAAATTTAATTAACAATGATTTGTGATTTAGTAGTGAGCACAAAGTAACATATATCATGCAACAACAAAGTCTAACTCTCTTCATATGCATCGGCATGTCATAAAAGAACAATTCATGCACACATAGTAAAGGTCAGTGCATAGTATAAGCAGTTTCTTGCAATTCTATTATATTGGAAAAATAGAGAGGTGGAGATATAGTTTCTCTCTCATAATAATTGCAAGTAGGAGCAGCAAGCACATGCATATCACATTCATCAAAATTATCATGTGCAACAGTAAAAGGCAACCCATCAATATAATCCTTAATAAGCACAAACTTCTCCGATATAGTGTAGTTTGGAGAATTCAAAAGGACAATAGGACTATCATGCATGGGTGCAATAGCAACAATTTCATGTTTAACATAAGGAACTATAGCAAGTTCATCTCCATAAGCATAATTCATATTGGCATCTTGGCCACAAGCATAGCAAGCATCATCAAAAGGGGATATTTCAAGAGAATCAACGGGATCATAACAATCATCATAGCAATCATCATAGTAATCATCATAGCAATCATCCTTCGGTAAGCACGAAGGGAAATTAAACAATGTACAAGTTGAAGAGTTACTCTCATTAGAAGGTGGGCACGGGTAGCTAATCCGTTCTTCCTCCTTTTGTTCTTCGCTCTCTTCATCATCTTTTTCATCCAATGAGCTCACAGTTTCATCAATTTCTTCTTCCATAGCTTCCTGCAAAATATTAGTCTCTTCTTGGACACCGGAGACTTTCTCAATAAATGCATCAATATTGTAATTGTATTCATAATTCTTATAACAATATTTAAGTATAGCAAAATTTTCAAGTCTATAAACTGAATCATCAAAATCATCAAACTCTTTAAACATAGATTCAATCTCATAAGCACCCATAAAAGCAAAAAATTCTTCTATTTGTTCCACATCATAGTAATCATATACACCATTAGCATAAGAAGCTAAGGTTTTATTATCATTGAATTTGCATGAAAAGGAAAGGTGTGGAGCCTTCATCCTAGAGCAACAAGTTGTTGGGGAACGTAGTAATTTCAAAAATTTCCTACGCACACGCAAGATCATGGTGATGGCATAGCAACGAGAGGGGAGAGTGTTGTCCACGTACCCTCGTAGACCGTAAGCGGAAGCGTTAACAACGCGGTTGATGTAGTCGTACGTCTTCACGATCCGACCGATCCAAGCACCGAACGTACGGCACCTTCGTGTTCTGCACACGTTCAGCTCGATGACAATCCCCGGACTCCGATCCAGCAGGGTGTCGGGGATGAGTTCTGTCAGCACGACGGCGTGGTGACGATCTTGATGTTCTACCGTCACAGGGATTTGCCTAAGCACCGCTACAATATGACCGAGGTGGAATATGGTGGAGGGGGCACCGCACACGGCTAAGGAACGATCACGAAGATCAACTTGTGTGTCATGGGGTGTCCCCCTGCCCCTGTATATAAAGGAGCAAGGGGGGAGGAGGCCGGCCCTAGGAGGGGGCGCGCCAAGTGTGGAGTCCTACTAGGACTCCCTAGTCCTAGTAGGATTCCACCTCCCTTGTTGGAGTAGGAGAAGGGGAAAGAGGGGGAGAGGAAGAAGGAAAGAGGGGCTGCGCCCCTTGTCCAATTCGGACCAAAGGGGGGGGTGCAAGCCTCCTTCCTTTTGGCCTCTCTCCTCTATTCCCGTATGGCCCAATAAGGCCCATATACTCCCCGGCGAATTCCCGTAACTCTCAGGTACTCCGAAAAATACCTGAATCACTCGAAACCTTTCCGAACTCCGAATATAGTCGTCCAATATATCGATCTTTACGTCTCGACCATTTTGAGACTCCTCGTCATGTCCCCGATCTCATCCGGGACTCCGAACTCCTTCGGTACATCAAAACTCATAAACTCATAATATAACTGTCATCGAAACCTTAAGCGTGCGGACCCTACGGGTTCGAGAACTATGTAGACATGACCTAGAACTGTTTCCGGTCAATACCCAATAGTGGAACCTGGATGTTCATATTGGCTCCTACATATTCTATGAAGATCTTTATCGGTCAAACTGCATAACAACATATGTTCTTCCCTTTGTCATCGGTATGTTACTTGCCCGAGATTCGATCGTCGGTATCCAATACCTAGTTCAATCTCGTTATCGGCAAGTCTCTTTACTCGTTTCGTAATACATCATCTCACAACTAACTCATTAGTTGCAATGCTTGCAAGGCTTAAGTGATGTGTATTACCGAGAGGGCCCAGAGATACCTCTCCGACAATCGAAGTGACAAAACCTAATCTCGAAATACGCCAACCCAACATGTACCTTCGGAGACACCTGTAGAGCACCTTTATAATCACCCACTTATGTTGTGACGTTTGGTAGCACACAAAGTGTTCCTCTGGTAAACGGGAGTTGCATAATCTCATAGTCACAGGAACATGTATAAGTCATGAAGAAAGCAGTAGCAACATACTAAACGATCGTGTGCTAAGCTAATGGAATGGGTCAAGTCAATCACATCATTCTCCTAGTGATGTGATCCCGTTAATCAAATGACAACTCTTTTGTCCATGGCTAGGAAACTTAACCATCTTTGATTCACGAGCTAGTCAAGTAGAGGCATACTAGTGACACTATGTTTGTCTATGTATTCACACATGTATTATGTTTCCGGTTAATACAATTCTAGCATGAATAATAAACATTTATCATGAAATAAGGAAATAAATAATAACTTTATTATTGCCTCTAGGGCATATTTCCTTCAGTCTCCCACTTGCACTAGAGTCAATAATCTAGTTCACATCACCATGTGATTTAACACCAATATTCACATCTGTATGTGATTAATACCCATAGTTCACATCGTCATGTGATCAACGCCCAAAGGGTTTACTAGAGTCAATAATCTAGTTCACATGGCTATGTGATTAACACCCAAAGAGTACTAAGGTATGATCATGTTTTGCTCATGAGAGAAGTTTAGTCAACGGGTCTGTCACATTCAGAGCCGTATGTATTTTGCAAATATTCTATGTCCACAATGCTCTGCACGGAGCTACTCTAGCTAATTGCAACCACTTTCAATATGTATCCAGATTGAGACTTAGAGTCATCTGGATTGGTGTAAAAGCTTGCATCGTTGTAACTTTTTATGACTGGCTCTTTTATCACCTCCATAATCGAGAAACATCTCCTTAGTCCTCACTAAGGATATTCTTGACCGCTGTTCTAGTGATCTACTTTTAGATCAAAATTGTATTCCTTTGCCAAACTCAGAGCAAGGTATACAATAGGTCTAGTGCACAGCATATCATACTTTATAGAACCTATGACTGAGGCATAGGGAATGACTGTTCATTCTTTTCTATTTTCTGCCACGGTCGGGTTTTGAGTCTTACTCAACTTCACACCTTGCAACACAGGCAAGAACTCTTTCTTTGACTGTTCCATTTTGAACTACTTCAAAATCTTGTCAAGGTATGTACGCATTGAAAAATCTTATCAAGCGTCTTGATCTATCTCTATAGATCTTGATGCTCAATGTGTAAGCAGCTTCACCAAGGTCTTTCTTTGAAAAACTCCTTTCAAACACTCCTTTATGCTTTCCAGAAATATTCTACATTATTTCCGATCAACAATATGTCATTCACATATACTTATCAGAAATGCTGTAGTGCTCCCACTCACTTTCTTGTAAATAAAGGCTTCACCGCAAGTCTGTATTAAAACTATATGCTTTGATCAACTTATCAAAGCGTATATTCCAACTCCGAGATGCTTGCACCAGTCCATTGATGGATCGCTGGAGCTTGCACATTTTGTTAGCACCTTTCGGATCGACAAAACCTTCTGGTTGCATCATATACAACTCTTCTTTAAAAAATCCATTAAGGAATGCAGTTTTGACATCCATTTGCCAGATTTCATAAAATGTGGCAATTGCTAACATGATTCAGACAGACTTAAGCATAGATACGAGTGAAAAACTCTCATCATAGTCAACACCTTGAACTTGTCGAAAACCTTTTGCGACAATTCTAGCTTTGTAGATAGTAACACTATCAGCATCCGTCTTCCTCTTGAAGATCCATTTAATCTCAATGTCTCGCCGATCATTGGTCAAGTCAATCAAAGTCCATACTTTGTTTTCGTACATGGGTCTTATCTCAGATCTCATGACCTCAAGCCATTTTGCGGAATCTGGGCTCACCACCGCTTCTTCATAGTTCGTAGGTTCGTCATGGTCTAGTAACATAACTTCCAGAACAGGATTACCATACCACTCTGGTGCGGATCTTACTCTGGAAGACCTACGAGGTTCTGTAGTAACTTAGTCTGAAGTTTCATGATCATCATCATTAACTTCCTCACTAATTGGTGTACTAGTCACAGGAACAGATTTCTGTGATGAACTACTTTCAAATAAGGGAGCAGGTACAGTTACCTCATCAAGTTCTACTTTCCTCCCACTTACTTCTTTCGAGAGAAACTCCTTCTCTAGAAAGGATCCATTCTTAGCAACGAATGTTTTGCCTTTGGATTTGTGATAGAAGGAGTACCCAACAGTTTCCTTTGGGTATTCTATGAAGACGCACTTCTCCGATTTGGGTTCGAGCTTATCAGGTTGAAACTTTTTCATATAAGCATCGCAACTCCACACTTTAAGAAACGACATCTTAGGTTTACTGCTAAACCATAGTTCATACGGTGTCATCTCAACGGATTTAGATGGTGCCCTTTTAAACGTGAATGCAGCTGTCTCTAATGCACAACCCCAAAACGATAGTGGTAAAACCGATAAGAGACATCATAAATCGCACCATATCCAATAAAGTGCAGTTACGACGTTCGGACACACCATAACGTTGTGGTGTTCCAGGTGGCGTGAGTTGCGAAACTATTCCGCATTGTTTCAAATGTAGACCAAACTCGTAACTCAAATATTCTCCTCCACGATCAGATCGTAGAAATTTTATTTTCTTGTTACGATGATTTTCAACTTCACTCTAAAATTCTTTGAACTTTTCAAACGTTTTAGACTTATGTTTCATTAAGTAGATATACCCATATCTGCTCAAATCATCTGTGAAGGTCAGAAAATAATGATACTTGCCGCGAGCCTCAACACTCATCGGATCGCATACATCAGTATGTATTATTTCCAATAAGTCAGTTGCTCGCTCTATTGTTCCGAAGAACGGAGTCTTTAGTCATCTTGCCCATAAGGCATGGTTCGCAAGCATCAAGTGATTCATAATCAAGTGATTCCAAAATCGCATCAGCATGGAGTTTCTTCATGCGCTTTACACCAATATGACCTAAACTGCAGTGCCACAAATAAGTTGCACTATCATTATTAACTTTGCATCTTTTGGTTTCAATATTATGAATATGTGTATCACTACAATCGAGATCCAACGAACCATTTTCATTGGGTGTGTAACCATATAAGATTTTATTCATGTAAACAGAACAACAGTTTATTCTCTTACTTAAATGAATAACCGTATTGCAATAAACATGATCAAATCATATTCATGCTCAACGCAAACACCAAATAACACTTATTTAGTTTCAACACTAATCCCGAAAGTATAGGGAGTGTGCGATGATGATCATATCAATCTTGGAACCACTTCCAACACTCATCGTCACTTCCCCTTCAACCAGTCTCTGTTTATATAACTCCTGTTTCAAGTTACTAATCTTAGCAACTGAACAAGTATCAAATACTCAGGGTCTACTATAAACACTAGTAAGGCACACATCAATAACCTGTATATCAAATATACCCTTGTTCATTTTGCCATCCTTCTTATCCACCAAATATTCAAGGCATTTCCGCTTCCAGTGACCATTTCCTTTGCAGTGTAAGCACTCAGTTTTAGGCTTTGGTCCAGCTGTGAGCTTCTTCGCGGGAGTGACAACTTGCTTGTCATTCTACTTGAAGTTCCCTTTCTATCCCTTTGCCCTTTTCTTGAAACTAGTGGTCTTGTCAATCATCAACACTTGATGCTCTTTCTTGATTTCTACCTTCATTGATTTCAACATCACGAAGAGCTCGGGAATCGTTTTTGTCATCCCTTGCATACTATAGTTCATCACAAAGTTCTACTAACTTAGTGATGGTGACTAGAGAACTCTGTCAATCACTATCTTATCTGGAAGATTAACTCCCACTTGATTCAAGTGATTGAAGTACTCAGACAATCTGAGCACATGCTTAGTAGTTGAGTGATTCTCCTCCATCTTTTAGCAATAGAACTTGTTGGAGACTTCATATCTCTCAACTCGGGTATTTGCTTGAAATATTAACTTCAATTCCTGGAACATCTCATATGGTCCATGACGTTCAAAATGTCTTTGAAGTCCCGATTCTAAGCCGTTAAGCATGGTGCACTAAACTATCAAGTAGTCATCATATTGAGTTAGCCAAACGTTCATAACGTCTGCATCTGCTCCTGCAATAGGTTTGTCACCTAGCGGTGCATCAAGGACATAATTCTTCTACGCAACAATGAGGATAAACCTCAGATCACGGATCCAATCCGCATCATTGCTACTAACATTTTTCAACACAATTTTCTCTAGGAACATATCAAAATAAACATATGAAAGCAACAACGCAAGCTATTGATCTACAACATAATTTGCAAAATACTATCAGGACTAAGTTCATGATAAATTTAAGTTCAATTAATCATATTACTTAAGAACTCCCACTTAGAAAGACATCCCTCTAATCCTCTAAGTGATCACGTGATCCAAATCAACTAAACCATAACCGATCATCATGTGAAATGGAGTAGCTTTCAATGGTGAACATCATTATGTTGATAATATCTACTATATGATTCACGCTCGACCTTTCGGTCTCCGTGTTCCGAGGCCATATCTGCATATGCTAGGCTCGTCAAGTTTAACCTGAGTATTCCGCGTGTGCAAAACTGGCTTGCACCCATTGTAGATGGACGTAGAGCTTATCACACCCGATCATCACGTGGTGCCTGGGCACGACGAACTTTGGCAACAGTGCATACTCAGGGAGAACACTTCTTGATAATTAGTGAGAGATCATCTTATAATGCTACCGTCAAACAAAACAGAATAAGATGTATAACAGATAAACATCATATGCAATCAAAATATATGACATGATATGGCCATGATCATCTTGCGCCTTTGATCTCCATCTCCAAAGTACTGTTATGATCTCTATCGTCACCAGCACGACACCATGATCTTCATCATCTTGATCTATATCAATGTGTCGGCACATGGTCGTCTCGCCAACTATTGCTCTTGCAACTATTGCTATCGCATAGCGATAAAGTAAAGCAATTATTTGGCACTTGCATCTTATGCAACAAAGAGACAACCATAGAGCTTCTGCCAGTTGCCGATAACTTCAACAAAACATGATCATCTCATACAACAACTTATATCGCATCACGTCTTGACCATATCACATCACAACATGCCCTGCAAAAACAAGTTACACGTCCTCTACTTTGTTGTTCCAAGTTTTACGTGGCTGCTACGGGCTGAGCAAGAACCGTTCTTACCTACGCATAAAAACCACAACGATAGTTCGTCAAGTTGGTGCTGTTTTAACCTTCTCAAGGACCGGGCGTAGCCACACTCGATTCAGCTAAAGTGAGAGAGACAGACACCCGCCAGCCACCTTTAAGCATGAGTGCTCGTAACGGTGAAACCAGTCTCGCGTAAGCGTACGTGTAATGTCGGTCCGGGCCGCTTCATCTCACAATACCGCCGAACCAAAGTATGACATGCTGGTAAGAAGTATGACTTGTATCATCCACAACTCACTTGTGTTCTACTCGTGCATATGACATCTACGCATAAAACCAGGCTCTGATACCACTATTGGGGAACGTAGTAATTTCAAAAATTTCCTACGCACACGCAAGATCATGGTGATGGCATAGCAACGAGAGGGGAGAGTGTTGTCCACGTACCCTTGTAGACCGTAAGCGGAAGTGTTATGACAACGCGGTTGATGTAGTCGTACGTCATCACGATCCGACCGATCCAAGCACCGAACGTACGGCACCTCCATGTTCTGCACACATTCAGCTCGATGACAATCCCCGGACTCCGATCCAGCAGGGTGTCAGGGATGAGTTCCGTCAGCACGACGGCGTGGTGACGATCTTGATGTTCTACCGTCACAGGGCTTCGCCTTAGCACCGCTACAATATGACCGAGGTGGAATATGGTGGAGGGGGGCACCGCACACGGCTAAGGAACGATCACGAAGATCAACTTGTGTGTCAAGGGGTGCCCCCCTGCCCTCATATATAAAGGAGCAAGGGGGGAGGAGGCCGGCCCTAGGAGGGGGCGTGCCAAGTGTGGAGTCCTACTAGGACTCCCTAGTCCTAGTAGGATTCCACCTCCCTTGTTAGAGTAGGAGAAGGGGAAAGAGGGGGAGAGGAAGAAGGAAAGGGGGGTTGTGCCCCTTGTCCAATTCGGACCAGAGGGGGGGCGCAGGCCTCCTTCCTTTTGGCCTCTCTCCTCTATTCCCGTATGGCCCAATAAGGCCCATATACTCCCCGGCGAATTCCCGTAACTCTCCGGAACTCCGAAAAATATCCGAATCACTCGGAACCTTTCCGAACTCCGAATATAGTCGTCCAATATATCGATCTTTACGTCTCGACCATTTCGAGACTCCTCGTCATGTCCCTGATCTCATCCGGGACTCCGAACTCCTTCGGTACATCAAAACTCATAAACTCATAATATAACTGTCATCGAAACCTTAAGCGTGCGGACCCTACGGGTTCGAGACCTATGTAGACATGACCTAGAACTGTTTCCGGTCAATAACCAATAGTGGAACCTGGATGCTCATATTGGCTCCTACATATTCTACGAAGATCTTTATCGGTCAAACTGCATAACAACATACGTTGTTCCCTTTGTCATCGGTATGTTACTTGCCCGAGATTCGATCGTCGGTATCCAATACCTAGTTCAATCTCGTTACCGGCAAGTCTCTTTACTCGTTCCGTGATACATCATCTCACAACTAACTCATTAGTTGCAATGTTTGCAAGGCTTAAGTGATGTGTATTACCGAGAGGGCCCAGAGATACCTCTCCGACAATCGGAGTGACAAAACCTAATCTCGAAATACGCCAACCCAACATGTACCTTCGGAGACACCTATAGAGCACATTTATAATCACCCAGTTACGTTGTGACGTTTGGTAGCACACAAAGTGTTCCTCTGGTAAACGGGAGTTGCATAATCTCATAGTCACAGGAACATGTATAAGTCATGAAGAAAGCAGTAGCAACATACTAAATGATCGTGTGCTAAGCTAATGGAATGGGTCAAGTCAATCACATCATTCTCCTAGTGATGTGATCCCGTTAATCAAATGACAACTCTTTTGTCCATGGCTAGGAAACTTAACCATCTTTGATTCACGAGCTAGTCAAGTAGAAGCATACTAGTGACACTATGTTTGTCTATGTATTCACACATGTATTATGTTTCCGGTTAATACAATTCTAGCATGAATAATAAACATTTATCATGAAATAAGGAAATAAATAATAACTTTATTATTGCCTCTAGGGCATATTTCCTTCACAAGTATAATAATAACTCAAGATGTTGGTGAAATTTGATCCCATAATAGTTTCCCTTTTTGTGTCAAGCGATAATCCATAAAGTATTCACGTTGATCCAACGTGTCTCCCATAACAAAGTTGAATGGCGTTTTCCCAGGATTACCAAAGTAGTACATAATTTCTGTCACATAACGAGCATCGAGGGTTTTTGGATGTTCCCCATCTCCATGAGTAGCAACTACACCTAATTTTTTTGGTATTTTGTGTTCCATATCCATAGCTAAAGATAGAGAACAACTAAGAACAGCAAATAAAAATTACTTAGTGATAAAGCAAACAAGCACACATGAGAATATTCACCCCATGCTATGACTCCCCGGCAACGGTGCCAGAAAAAGGTCTTGATAACCCACAAGTGTAGGGGATAATTGTAGCCTCTTTCGATAAGTAAGAGTGTCGAACCCAACGAGGAGCTAAAGGTAGAACAAATATTCTCTCAAGCCCTATCT